>NC_135387.1:26788351-26920851 GCF_051989625.1 Stigmatopora argus
AATCGAGGGTGCGGCTTATATGCGCACAAATTCGACTTGACCTGCACAAAATGCCATAACAATTCTGCAATACGATAGTTTATTTCAAAATAGAGAAAAGATAAACAGATAAAACACTTAACAAAATGTATTTTCACATCTATGAATGAAATTCAAGAGAAAAAAAATAATATGTGGCCTGCGGGCCAATGGTGGCCCGCAGGACAATATTTTATGGCCCCCATTTGGCATTGGTGTTGCTTATTACGTTGAATTTCTTAATATTTCAGAAACTCCACCTACTGCATGAAGGTGTCCATGTCCCTCACGGTGGCAGAGAACGACACGGATCTCTGTTACAACTCCAAGATGAGGTTCTTCGAGAAGGCGGAGCTGAGCAAGAGCAAGGACATTACTTGCACGGGAATTGAAGACTACATTCAGCCAGAAGTTGAGCCCCAGATCGTCTGGTACAAGGTACAATCGAGGTTTCATCTGGTTGTACTCGAAACAGGCACGTGTTCCAAATTCGGCTCACGAGTTTGTTGGGAAAGGGACAGATTCCGAGATAGTGTCCGTCTACAACATGTGTCAAAGTGGCAGCCCGGGGGCCAAATCTGGCCCGCCGCATCATTTTGTGTGGCCCGGGAAAGTAAATCATGAGTGCCGACTTTCTGTTTTAGGATCAAATTAAATGGAGAGTATAGATGTACATTAAATTTTCTGATTTTCCCCCTTTTAAATCAATAATTGTATTTTTTAATCAATTTTTTTCTTTTTTTCCAAATGTCTTTGCTCTTCAAACCATAGGAGTGCGCGCCTAAGCAATGGAGACAGACCATCGAGAGAAAGGGGGAGACCCTCTCGATCCCAGAAGTACGGGAAGATGACGTCGGGAATTACACCTGCGAATTACAGTTTGGGAACTTTGTGGTGCGAAGGACCACGGAACTCTCTGTTACGGGTAAGGACAAATTTCAAATCAAATGTTTCCCAATTATTTCTGCAATATCGCCATCAAACAATCCTTCTTTACTACCTTCAACTCCTGAATTTACCAAATACCGTATTTTCACGACTATATGGCGCATCATATTTTAAGCCGCAGTATCAGTAACGAGTGCTATTTCTGTATTTGACACACAAAGGACGCACCGTTTTTAAAGACGCAGCCAGGCATGGCAAAACATACACCAGCTTAAACATACACACTACACCCACACGCTAAAAACACATTTTTATAAAGGCAACGGAAGCAAAACTGAGTTCGGTTGTACTTTATTTAGCCATTTTACAATGTACTCACGTCATCACCCACAAATCTGTCAAAGTCCTCATTTTCTGTGTCCGAATTGAACAATTGTCCAAATGAGTCATCGAAAACGCTGAGTTTTATACGTTCGTCCAGGCGGCCACAATCCATTGGCAAATAGTAGCTAGCTAGTAGCTAGCTAGTAGCTAGCGTAACTATTCCAGCGCTGCCTTCCACGCTTCGTAAAGCTGTGTTGATGTCGATGTCCATTGGGTGTATTGACAAAAGAACTATATATCCCAGCAGTACTTTTTCTACGGGGGAAATAGTAGAGTTGGGGGCTGCTTGCCGTGGTTGTGAGAGCTGTAGAGATGGGTGTACCCCAGAGGTGGGCAAACTATTCCACAAAGGGCCGCAGTGGGTGCAGGTTTTCATTTCAACCCATTGAGAGGGCACCTTTTCACCAATCCGGTGTCCTACAAGTGCAATCAGTGGATTGCAGTCAGGTGCTTCTTGTTTTCTGCAGGAATCTCATTGGTTAAACAGTCTGTGCTATATCGGTTGGAACAAAAACCTACACCCACAGGACCGGTTTGCCCATGCCTGGTGTACCCTATTGACTGATTTATTTTATTTTATCGTAATAACAATTTTAGTATTGGTCCATATATAAAACGTACTGGATTATAAGGCGCCCTGTCTATTTTGGAGAAAATTTAAGACTTATGTGCGCCTTATAGTCGTGAAAATACGGTAATTGGAGAAATACACAAGTACAGACGATAGATTCCCCCCAAAAATCTAAAGAATTAAATTGAAAAATACAGCAAAACAAATCTTACCTTTTTAAAATTATATGAATATATTGGATTAAAAATTGCAATTCTTGATTTAAAAAGGGGAAAATCATGAAATGTAACATACATCTATAAAATGTTCATTTGAATTTGATTCTAAAACAGAAAGTCGGCACCCGCGATTTACTTTCCCGGGCCGCACAAAATGACGCGGCGGGCCAAAAATGGCCCCCGGGCCACCACTTTGACACCTGTGAACTAAACGGTGAAAGTGTAACTTTTAAAATGTCTGGATGATGGTTTGCTTAGATGTGACCTTTCAATCATCCAGAATCAGTCGATACACATTTCATCATCAACCTCCCACTGATGATTCCAATCAATCTTACTTTCTTCCATCGGCAGCTTGCGGGCCGTCTCAAAACAGCGCCATGGGACAAAAGGTTAGATTCAATTTAAAATAATGAAGGCCAATACAAACGCAATGGAATTTCTCTCTGCCTGCCGAAAAGTGACCCTCTTTTTCAAATGGAATTCTCAACGGGATTTTTATGTAAAGTTCACAGTTTGACGTCATTATGTATTTGTGTTTAAAAATTGAATTTGGAGTTCAAAAAGTCATATTTTTTTCAAAATTAAGTCTTGAAAAGGAGGGGGTCGTCTCATATTCAGGCCAATTTGGTATACAGTGGTACCTCGACCTACGAGCAGCTCTACCTACGAGATGCTTGAGATACGATGAAAATTTTGATCGAATAATTCGCCCTAGATACGATCAAAATTTCGAGATGTGACCAAGCCAGATGGCCATGACATGAGAGGCTGTTTATATAAAGTTATCCAATCGAATCCAATCATTGTAGCGCACTTTTTTTGCCTCATCTCTTCGTGTATAACAGATATCTACGAGCACCGAACGATTTATTCAGACGAGTTTCGACCAGAAAACGCACAACGCGCATCCGTGGGCAAAAAGAGGGCTTTCTGGGTAATGAAGTATACTCGTTCACACAACACCCATAGGCAATGGCACCCTTTCTCAGAATAAAACTTCATTACCCACAATCAATACGTGGGTAGGCTGTTATTCCTTCCTTAGCCTGTTAGCTCCCGTTAACAGAGCGATCGCTCATTCAAGACTACTTCTCGTTGGTCATGCGTTATCCTATTATGAGGACATTTGTGTGCATCATTTTCCGAATATTTTGAAGGGAATCCAACAGCAAACAGCCCATCGATAGCGAACGTGAGGGTGGAGGCGTGGCAAACAGCTAACCCGCCCAGAACGAAGGTACAAAAAAAATAAAACAAAATTAGAATTCAGTTTTGTGTAACGTTACATTAAACGTATGTTTGAGTGTGTCTGTATATAATAACCCAAGTTAATTTAAATAAAGTTCCGTTACGAGTGCGTTATCGTGGAAAGATACCCCCCTCCCCTCTCTATGTCCATCTCTCTCTACCCTCCGCGAAATCCGCCCAATTTTAATATACTATTGAACACATTTTATTACTATTAAACATCTAGTTATGTGTTACTTTGTTAATAGATGGCAAATTAGAAGAAATTAAAAAAAAATTCCAATCCAATATCCTGTTTTTGGTGTTTTTTCAGAGGATTGGAACAAATTAATTTGTTTTTAGTTCATTTCAATGGGAAACGTTCACTTGAGTTACGAGAAGCTCGACATACGAGCTCAGTCCTGGAACGGATTAAGATCGTATGTCGAGGTACCACTGTATATTGTATTTTGGCAGCAGATGGGATTGGATCGATTTCTCTGTACACATACATATTTTCCAGTTATCAGTCGATTAGCAAAGTGCGCTAACATTTGCTCCTCTGGCACGGCATACATCGGAGCTACATAATTAAGATGAGGTGTAATATAATTAATGCCTTGCCTTGGCTAATTAGCACTCACTCGGGGAAGTACTTTTCAGGTCGGGAGGATTGCTGCGAAATGAGCGCTAATGTAATTCTACAATAGCTGTAATTATCGATTGCAACTGAAGGGTATCGTTAACAATTGGCAGGCAATGAGTTAAATATTATGAAAGAAAAAAATGTACTTAGCTCGAGTGTTATTTGGGCCCGTAGTTAGTATGTATTTCTGTTTTATTCATATTTATTTTACTCATCTATGTATTTTCAACAGTGTTTTTCACTTATAATTTTTTTTTTAAATCCATTCATAATGAAAGAATGATTTTTTTTTTTTTTTTTTTGGAAAAAAGATAGGGTAAATATCCTCAATGTATTTACAAAGTATTATAGCATAAAAAAGGTGCCTTATTGTTGTCATTTGTAATATTGTTGGTGTACACTAAATGTGGCTGCTCCACTCATGGTGCAATTTTGTTCTTTCGCGCAAAACCTTTAATAATTCTGATTACATAATGGATTTATGTATCAGATCCTCAAGGCTTATTCCGTTGTCAGGGAACAACACAGATCAGCAAACTTTCTTCTTTCATCTTTGCGCTGCACTGCGATATCGGCGAATGTCATTTTCTCGTATTTCCTGCTCAAGACCAAAATCCACCAAGAAATGAGACGCAATATGTAATTCCGTGATTTAAGTTTTTTTCACTGTAATTAATGCTAAGTTGGAACCACGTGTGAGGCTGCTTTGTGTTATTCGATATCATTGTGCTAATTGGACCTTGTTTTGACTTCATGTGGTGAGCAGGGGCGGATCTAGAAACAGACTTACAGGGGCCCCGGGGGGGGGGGGACTTTTTAACGCAAGGGTGTCAAACTCGGATTGGTTCGCGGGCCGCAATAACATCAACTCGATTTAATGTGGGCCAGACCATTTTAGATAAAATATTTAGATTTTTGTAAATTGGATTATAAGAACTGGATCAAAATCCCTAAATATTCAGTTTTTTATAGATATAAAACTGTTTATTTGAACTTTTTTTTCTTAGTAAGGGAAAACATCTGATAATCATTTGTTTTTCATTTCAAATGGAAACCATTTTTTTTAAATTATATTCAATATTAAAGTGGAAAACTGAAAATATTTTGATATACTTATTTTTAGATTTTACAAAATACTTTTTCACCTAAAAACACCAAAAGAAACAAATGGATAAAAATAGCAATTATTGATTTAAAAAAGGGAAAATCAGGAAATATAATATACATCTATAATCTTCATTTGAATTTGATCCTAAAACAGAAAGTTGGCGCTCATGATTTACTTACTCGGGCCGCACAAAATGATGCGACGGGCCAGATTTGGCCCCCGGGCCGCCACTTTGACACCTGTGTTTTAACGGGTGCCAAAAATTTCATGATTGGCTAATTCAGGGCTGTCGCATTCAGTTTAGTTTGCGTCATGCCAATTAGATCCTATGTCGGGTGGAACAGTTTTATTTTTTGCACCAAAAAGTGAACTTACTAGCCGCCACTAACGGTACTAGATGTCCAATCTATTTTGATTGGGAGGGCCGAATGAATCCCATGAACCCCAGGCTCGGTCAGCCCTTCTGTGTGGAGTTTGCATGTTACCCCTGGACTTGCGTGGCTTTTTTCTAGGTACTCCGGTTTCCACGCAATCCCCAAAAACATGCATGATAGGCTAATTGTAGGCTAAATTGCCTTTAGGTATGAGTGTGAGCGTGAAAGAGTGTCCTTGTGGCCTGCGATTGGCTGGCCACGATTCAGGGCGTCCCCCGCCTGGTGCCCATTGTTGACTGGGATAGGCTCCAGCACCCCCCGCGACCCTTGTGAGGATAAGCAGGACGGAAAATGACGAGATGCTATCTTGAGCTAATCATTGCTGTGTGTTTTGGTTGTTTTTTTTAAAGTGGAGATTCTCTCCTGGCAGTAAAATGACTTCTCTTATTCCGCCTACTCTCGGCACGCTAAATGATTTCGCTGCTCCGACTGTGAAAATGTGTCTTTTAAGTCCGTTATTTCCATATTTTCCACACGCAAAACCACACGCGATACAATCTTTTAATTAAGATTTTACAAGTCGCTTCCTCCAGCTCTGAAGATGATCTTGTTTAGCGTTAGCTTCCCAAGGACAGCTTCTATATGTGCTCAGCTTGCTCCATCTCGCTCATCTTGCAGTCTACTTTTGATTTCGCCTGTGCTGTGGGGTACAAACAGGACACCGTGCATCTCTCGAGTTGTAAACTTGCTTGCTGCCGATAGCAAGGATTTTAGTCATTTTCTTATTCCGTCCGTTAGCTAGTAAGATTAACGGAGTAGTCGGAGAGCAAAGGTAGATTGCAGAATCATTTTAGCAGTGGTGTGCCGTCAGGGCCTTCAAAGCCTTCTCTGCTAGCCTAAGAAATATCTGAATCATATATTGTATTTTGTCCATCAATACTTATTAAATAATTCCAAATTGTCTGTTAGCTTCCTTTCATTGCTTTTCCCCCTGGTTCCACTGCTTCCAGATGTGTCTGTTTATATTGAAGCATTTAACCAATCACATTTCAGCCATTATTTGTTGCCAGGGTCAGAAATCTGCCTCAAGGCCTTCACAATCAGTTCTGCAGGCTCTGCTGCATTAAACAAGCGTTGATAAGACTGTTGCTTTAACCAATCAGAATTCGATTTGGTGACACCAAGGCCTTCTCGTAGGCGTAGGGATACGTCATCGCTTTCACCAACTGATTGGCTAGTGATAGAGTGGACTAGCCAGAGCTACCAAACTGTATCTGGAGCGAGCTGCACAAGAAAATATATTGTTGTAATTTCAGTTTTTCACCAGACCGAAGAACACACCCACACTTTGTGCAAAAAAAAGCACATCGCTGATTTGAGTAGATTCAGCATTTGTAGTCTGCCCCGTTAACATATTCATCCATAATTATGGATTCATACGCTGGCCGGGGAAGCCAAAATAATACATTTAAACCACGTGTCAAAGTGGCGGCCCGTGGGCCAAATCTGGCCCACCATATCATTTTGTGCGGCCCGGGAAAGTAAATCATGAGTCCCGACTTTCTGTTTTAGGATCAAATTAAAATGAAGAGTATAGATGTATATTGAATTTCCTGATTTTCCCCCTTTTAAATAAATAATTGTAATTTTTTAATCATTTTTTTCTGTGTTTTTAGTTCAAAAAATCATTTCGTAAAATCTAAAAATATATTTTAAAAAAAAAGCTAAAATAAACATTGTTTTAGATCTATAACATACTGAATATTCAGGGCTTTTAATCCAGTTCTTTTAATCCATTTATAAAAAAAATATCTAAATATTATATCTAAAACTGTCCGGCCCACATGAAATCAAGTTGACGTTAACGCGGCCCGCGAACCAACCCGAGTCTGACACCCCTGTCCTACACAAATCTAACAAGCACCATGTCAACAGGAACGGTACACAGTGTAGCGTACATCTCGGAGTGGATTTCCCCTCCACCTCCAGTGTGGCAGCTCGCTTCAAAAAGCAGCTTTATCATCTCCGCTGTAACTCTGCCGCGCTCGCACGTAGCAAAGCACCCTCCCGCTCTCCATCTGCAGAAGTGCTCTTTAATGAAGTGTGAACAGCGCACCGCCAGTGCCCTCCCCCTCGCTTTTCATCTTCCGTCGCGTCACCCCAGGGAACCGTCGGAAAAGATGGACAGGGGAGGGGGGGGGGGGGGGGGGTTGGGCACGCTCCCGGCTTAAGACGGGAACGGGAAGGGGGACGCCAAACGTCAAAACTGCCACCACCACTGGAGATCGATATTTTTTTTTACGAGTGGTTACCTCGTGGTTCTGAGATCCAGCGTTCATTCC
The DNA here is from genome assembly GCF_051989625.1 of Stigmatopora argus. Classification (NCBI taxonomy): domain Eukaryota; kingdom Metazoa; phylum Chordata; class Actinopteri; order Syngnathiformes; family Syngnathidae; genus Stigmatopora; species Stigmatopora argus. Next base: position 26,796,131 of record NC_135387.1, read on the forward strand.
CTGATTTGGACCTCCCCAGACGTGCGTGATTTTTCTCCGGGTGCTGCGGTTTCCTCCCACATCCCTCAAAACACGGTGCTTTGCTCATTTTATGCTAAATTGTCCCAAGACATTAGTGTGATTGGTTATTTGTCTCTTTGTACCCTGCGCCTGATGCCCATACAGTGGTACCTCGAGATACGAGCTTAATTTGTTCCGGGACTGAGCTCGTATGTCGATCTTCTCGTAATTCGAGCGAACGTTTCCCATTGAAACGAACTAAAAACAAATTAATTCGTTCCAACCCTCTGAAAAAACACCAAAAACGGGATATTGGATTGGAAAAGCATTTTTATTTGTTCTAATTCACCATCTATTGACAAAGTAACAAATAACGATTGGTTTAATAGTACTAAAATGTGTTTAATAGAACTAAAATTAGACGCAAAGGGTTCACAGACGGACATAGAAGCAGGCGGGGGTGTTCAAGGGGACTTTATCCACGGCAACACACTCGTAACCGAACAAACAAATTTAAATTAACTTTGATTAATATATACAGACACACTCAAACATATGTTTAATGTAACTTTACACAAAACTGAATCCTAATTTTTTTTTTTTTTTTTTTTTTTACCTTTGTGGTGGGCGGGTTAGCTGTTGGCCACACCTCCACCCTCACGTTCGCTATCAATGGGCTGTTTGCTGTTGTATTCCCTTCAAAATATTACGAAAATGATAATGATGCACACAAATGTCTTCACAATAGGATAACGCATGACCACTTGCTAACGAGAACTAGTCTTGAATGAGCGATCGCGGGAGCTAACAGGCTAAGGAAGGAATAACAGCCTACCCACATATTGATTGTGGGTAATGAAGTTTTATCCTGAGAAAGGGTGCCATTGGCTATCGGTGTTGTGTGCACGAGTATATACTTCATTACCCAGAAAGCCCTCTTTTTGCCCACGCATGCACGTTGTGCGTTTTCTGGTCCATGCGTAGGAGAAACTCGTCTGAATAAATCGTTCAGTGCTCGTAGATATCTGTTATACACGAAATAGATGCGATAAAAAAAGACAGTGCGCTACAATGATAAATAGCCTCTCATGTCATGGCCACCTGGCTTTCTCGCATCTCATTTTTTCTCGTATCTAGGGCGAATTATTTTCTCGAAATTTTCCTCGTATCTCGAGCATCTCGTAGGTAGAGCTGCTCGTATGTAGAGCTGCTCGTATGTAGAGCTGCTCGTATGTAGAGGTACCACTGTACTTGGCCGGGGTAGGCTACAGCACCCCCGCGAGCCTCGTGAAGATAAGCGGTAGAGAAAATGAATTAATATCTCCGGAGATGGTCGGACTGGACGGATTTGGCCTATGCTAGGTTCCTGTCGCTTCTTTCCAATTTTTGGTGAGCAATGTGTGGTAAATGTTTGGGTCATTCCAGAATTGAAGGATATTTAAATAAAGGCCATGAAATAGTATAGCAAGTGACTTTGAAATGATAGCAGAGCATATTTTGGACACAAATCCCTTCCCTAAAAGTGACAGAAAATGCTTAACGCTTTAAAGGTTCTTTGATATATGAAAGCAAGTGACTTTAAAAAATGATAGCAGACATTACTTTGGACATAAATCCTTCCCCAGAAATGTGGCAGAAAAGTCGCAACCCTTTGAAGGTGTTATGAAATAAAACAGCAGGTGTCCTTAAAATGATAGCAGAGCATATTTTGGATACAAATCCAACTAAAAAATGGTTCATTATAAAAATAAATCCTAATTAGCCTCCCATTGTCTGATGAAAAAAAAGAACAATTCTTTCAACATAGAATTTGCTGCAGATTTCTGCTAACATGCTATCCTTAGCCATGCTATTCTTATGTTGTATTCTGTCAACATGTGCTAGCTAGATAGCTAGCTAGTTAGCACAGCACTAGAAAGCTAGTCATGATGAATTCTGATTGTGAAATTCCCTCGTTCATTGTTTTTGGGTGGTATGAAATGGTAATAATAATAAAAATTCAGTGTTTCGTGTGGAATGAGCAGCTAGCATGCTATCCATAGGCGCTAACGTCTTTTTCCTGTGTGATTTCAGACATTCTATCAACATGCGCAAGAATGCTAGGCATGATTGTTATGCAAAAGAACGCAAAAATATCCAAAATATATATTTTTTTTGGATGTTTTTGCATTCTGTTGCATTATTTTGACTAGAAAATAGTTCTAAAAAAACGTATTAGGTTGTAGTACTACTTTTCAGCGAAAGGTGGCAGTGTTTTTTGTTGCAAAGGATATTGTTTAGTTTTTTCAATCTTTTAGTCAAGTTGCATTATAGGATAAATAATTAATTACACACTATTTCTCTTAACGAGGGCGCACTGCAGTGCGTGTTTTGCGTCAGATGTGTTTATAAATCGTTTCATGTTTGTGTGTGTGTGTGTTCATTATGAGACTGTTCTAGCACCATCATTTTTGTTCATTATTTTGTTCGACGTAAATTCGGGTTTGAAAGGTCTCTGGAAAAAGTTGGGAAATTGTTCTTACACAACACGATTAGCCGCCTCTTTCCAAAGAACTCTTACATCACGCTATATCTGAATCGATTTTACTTTGAGGATAGCGTAGATTGCGGCGTGGACATACGCGCTCCTCCGTTTAAATCCGGCATTCTAGCCCTTTTACAAAGAAAAGCAACAAACTCGGCACTCTTTGCAGAAAAAGGGATTATTTTCCATCCAATTGATCTTATTTATTAGTGCCAAACTCCAACAACTTAGTGTGGGTCAATATATTGGTTTTTTTTAAAGTACAATATAATCGACGTCAATCAAAATGCAAAGTGATGATAAATCTGATATGCCGTATTTACTCACATATAAGCCGCACCCTCAAAATGGCTTTAAAATTGTTGAATTTTACAATTTCTCGCGTATAAGCCCCCCCCCAGTTCACAATTTTCACTCCCATATTCATGGTTTTAATAGGGAGTACAAATGTTACTTTGAAGGGAAAATTTGTTAATTTTGCCAGCCGTTTGACAAACAACCTTGACTGTTCCTTCATTTTCCATGTGTGGTCACCCTTTGTGAACCGAGTGGTCTCTCCTCTGTATTTCCCACAGCTCCTTTGACGGACAAGCCACCCAAAATCCTCTCCCCACCCGAGAGCCAGACCACCGTCACCGAGATGACGCTAGGTAAGCAAACGCATTGCCTTCCTCCAATGCAATTTGTACCAAAATTATGAAAATCCTCCCCAAAAGAACAAAAATCAAGGTCTTATTTTCAGCATTTTACATGAAAATGTTCTCTAAATTAGATTAGATAACTTTATTCATCCCAAATTCGAGAAATTTCACTGTCACAGTAGCAAGAGGGTGAGAATACAGACACAGAAAAAGACATTTTAGACGTAAAAAAAAATTTTTTTTTTTTTTTTTTACATTTGGCAGCTCTGGTACTACGTCACCCTCGCAGCATTTTACATGAAAATTTTCTCTAAATTAGATTAGATTAGATTAGATAACCTTATTCACCCCATATTCGAGAAATTTCACTGTCACAGTAGCAAGAGGGTGAGAATACAGACAGAAAAATACATTTTAGACGAAATTTTTTTAAATATTTTTTTTACATTTGGCAGCTCTGGTACTACGTCACCCTCGCAGCATTTTATATGCAAATTTTCTCTAAATTAGATTAGATAACTTTATTCATCCCAAATTCGAGAAATTTCACTGTCACAGTAGCAAGAGGGTGAGAATACAGACACAGAAAAAGACATTTTAGACATTAAAAAATATATATATTTTTTTACATTTGGCAGCTCTGGTACTATGTCACCCTCGCAGCATTTTACATGAAAATTTTCTCTAAATTAGATTAAATTAGATTAGATAACCTTATTCACCCCATATTCGAGAAATTTCACTGTCACAGTAGCAAGAGGGTGAGAATACAGACAGAAAAATACATTTTAGACGAAAATTTTTTAAATATTTTTTTACATTTGGCAGCTCTGGTACTACGTCACCCTCGCAGCATTTTATATGCAAATTTTCTCTAAATTAGATAACTTTATTCATCCCAAATTCGAGAAATTTCTCTGTCAGTAGCAAGAGGGTGAGAATACAGACACAGAAAAAGACATTTTCGAGGTAAAAAAAAAATATATTTTTCTAACATTTGGCAGCTCTGGTACTACGTCACCCTCGCAGCATTTTACATGGAAATGTTCTCTAAATTAGATTAGATTAGATAACTTTATTCATCCCGTATTCGAGAAATTTCACTGTCACAGTAGCAAGATGGTGAGAATACAGACACAGAAAAAGACATTTTAGACGAATTTTTATTTATTTATTTTTTTACATTTGGCAGCTCTGGTACTACGTCACCCTCGCAGCATTTTACATGAAAAAATTCTCTAAATTAGATTAGATTAGATAACTTTATTCATCCCGTATTCGAGAAATTTCACTGTCACAGTAGCAAGAGGGTGAGAGAATACAGACACAGAAAAAGACATTTTAGATGTAAAAAAAAAAAAAAATCTATATATACTTTACATTTGGCAGCTCTGGTACTACGTCACCCTCGCAGCGTACGTGCCGATTTTTTTTTCTCACATTAACCGATGCGAACGTCATCCATTCGAAGTAGGGAGAAGTACATTTGGTTCTACTTTCTTATTTACTCAAAATATAAAATTGACTCTTATTTATGAGCGAGCTTGATGACATTTTTGCGAGCGCCTTCCAACGCCATTTTCCTCTCGGGAGTTCTTGGGAAAATTCCAACTCGCTGCTTTTTCGGGGGAACAAAGCGAGCTATCGCAAGAGAGAAAATAGGTCACGGTGGGTTTTTTTGGGTACGTTTCTGCCTCGCAGGGGGAAGTCAAGCGCTTGGAAAACAGCCGCTCGCAACCCTTGTTGTCAAATGTGCTTTGTGAATGAATGGAATTGAATTGGGATTGTTTTGATTTGATTTCAGAAAACATGTGAGGAGACGCTTTGCTTTTGATCATACCGGATTGTTGGGGAAATGTAGAACTTTTTCGTTTTTTCCTCTCCAAAGAAAAAATCGTTTATTTCCATCGGAAACATTGAATATTTTCCAAACGGATGTTCTCCGACAATTTTATCCGTTTCGTGTTGTCAGAATTTGAAAGAATTTTCAGAATGAAGTCAAAATGTTGGCCAACGTTTTTTTAAAGAGGAAAATACGTTGGTTGAGATTTTGAAGAATAAAAAAATCTGGTTTTCTTTCCAGAATTCTGACTTCAATCTAAAAATACTGACGTCTAACTTTATTCTGAGAATTTTAAATTTACTGTCGGACACTAAAGTCAGAATCCTCTTGATTTGTTATGTTAGTATCCTTATTTTTTAGGTTCCTTAAACCAGTCGTTGTTTGAGTTTGACTGTTGATGACGTAACAGGTGTCAAAGTGACGGCCCGGGGGCCAAATCTGGCCCGCTGCATCATTTTGTGTGGCACGGGAAAGTAAATAATGAGTGCCCACTTTCTGTTTTAGGATCAATTTAAAATGAAGATTATAGATATATATGAAATTTCCTGATTTCCCCCCTTTTAAATCAATAATTGAAATTTTCAATCCATTTTTTTCTGTGTTTTTAGTTCAAAAATCATTTTGTAAAATCTAAAAATATATAAAAATATTTTCTGTTTTCTACTTTAATATGAAACATGATTAAAGAAAAATTTGGTTTCCTTTTGCAATGAAAAACAAAAGATTAAATAAATGATTTCCCCTTACTAAGAAAAAAAAAGCTCAAATAAACATTGTTTTAGATCTATAAAAAAAAAACAGAATATTCCGGGCTTTTGATCCAGTTCTTTTAATCCTTTTATAAAAAGAAAATCTAAATATTATATCTAAAATGGTCCAGCCCACATGAAATCGAGTTAACATTAATGCGGCCCGCGAACCAACCCGAGTCAGACACCCTTAACGTAAGGTCTTGGTCTTTACTAACGACTCCCTCATTTCTCAGTTTTTCCCTGATGTCAAGCTTGGTTACCATGGTAACTGTTATCCTTTTGGCTGAAGCTAGAAACCTAGCTTCATCCTTTGCGGCCACAAGAGCGGATGAAAACTAAATCAACGTTAACTGTTGGATTTATTTTCTCGGTCCGCACGCACTGATGGCAATTCAGTGGTGTAAAAAAACAAAAAAACAGGTTCACTGTCAGCCCAATGCGATTTCCATGACCTTTCCTCTCGGTTCGATCGATATCGGGTTGATGATGATGATGATGATGATGCCATCGTCTTCATACGTTCTCCTTCCTTTGTTTTGATTTGATGATACCGTCTTTATCATCTCGGATGGATCGAAGCGCCATTTTTTGTTGTTTTTTTCCTCCTATACCAGGGGTGTCAGACTCGGGTTGGTTCGCGGGCCGCGTTAACGTCAACTCGATTTCATGTGGGCCGGACCATTTTAGAGATAATATTTAGATTTTTTTTTATAAATGGATTAAAAGAACTGGATTAAAAGCCCTGAATATTCAGTTTTTAATAGATCTAAAACAATGTTTATTTTAGCTTTTTTAAATATATTTTTAGATTTCACAAAATGCTTTTTGAACTCAAAACACAGAAAAAATCGATTAAAAAATTACAATTATTGATTTAAAAGGGGGGAAATCAGGAAATTTAATATACATCTATACTCTTCATTTTAATTTTATCCTAAAACAGAAAGTCAGCACTCATCATTTACTTTCCCGGGCCACACAAAATGATGCGCCGGGCCAGATTTGGCCCCCGGGCCGCCACTTTGACACGTGTCCTATACAGTTTGTTATCTGTTGGAAAACTTAAAACACGCGAACGATCGGCGTCTTGATAAATAGCACGTTTTTAAGTTTGTGGAAGACAGTAGAAATTATAGACTTAATTGTGCCCTATGTGAGTAAATATGTGCCGCGTTGGATTTGTGGACTTTTTAATCGCTTAATAAGGGGAATTGCAATCATTAATAAGCATTTGACCGAGGTTGACAGGTATGTATTCATGCATTTCTAGATCACTTCCTTTTCAATTCGTGGACATCGAAACACACTTCTTGAGTGTTTTTTGCAGACAATTTGAGACAATTTCTTGCTCCCCAAAGGTTGGCTATCGTACATGTCGATTTTTAATCCATTTCACAGTGAAAGTTCACAAAGAAGAAGCCCCGAGGTCAGAAAAACAACAGAAGGCAGATAAAGAAGTTCAGCCTGGGGCTGTTGGCCAAACATCTTTGCTTTCATATAGCCAGTGGCACTTTTCCCTTGTTTTTGGGTCACTTCCTTCACATTTTGGGTCATTCGGGAGTCACTTCCTGTACATTTTGGCTCATATTCTCCCCTTAATACTGCAATGATTAATGCAACAACAAAAAATACGGAAAAAATGCAAACTGTACGCTCAGTGCTCGTAGATATCATATCATTATCATACTCTCGTACCAGGCTGTCTTGTCTGCTCGTATCTCAAGGCAAATATTTGCTCGGAATTTTCCTCGTATCTCAAATTTCTCCAAATTTGGGGTGCTCGTACGTCAAGGTATTTCTGCAAGTTGAAGCCATTTTGTGTGCGATGCAAATGACGCCCACAGACGAGAGCCTTTTCTGTTCTTCACTTGCCAACGGAGAATGTGGGCGGAATCCTGACCTTTCACCGTACACTCCTCCCACACGCCTGCACACGTGTACTTTGATGTGCGACCCCCCCCCCCCCCACACACACACACGAAAGTAGACCACCTGCAGTGTTCGTCGTTGCAGAATCAGAGGACATTTTACGTCCCAGACACATTCAGTCTAAGCAACCAAGCTCAAAGCGGCTCCACTCGTATTACCCGTGTTTGTCTGCCAGATGGCGGCAAGAGCCCATTCTACCCAGCCCGAAAGCCGTCCACTTTGTAGTACATTTTAGACCAAGGGTGTCAGAGTCGGGTTGGTTCGCGGGCCGCTTTAACGTCAACTTGATTTCACGTGGGCCGGACCATTTTAGATATAATATTTAGATTTTTTTTTTAATAAATGGATTAAAAGAACTGGATTAAAAACCCTGAATATTGAGGTTTTTTTTATAAATCTAAAACAATGTTTATTTTAGCTTTTTTATATATATTTTTAGATTTTACAAAATTATTTTTTAACTAAAAATGCAGAAAAAAATGGATTGAAAATTTTCAATGATTGATTTAAAAGGGGGAAAATCAGGAAATTTAATTTACATCTATAACCTTCTTTTTAATTTGATCCTAAAACAGAAAGTCGGCACTCATGATTGACTTTCCCGGGCCACACAAAATGATGCGGCGGGCCAGATTTGGCCCCCGGGCCGCCACTTTGACACATGTGTTTTAGACTTTGACGTGTGTGGATCCAGATTATTTTCTCTTTTTTAAATTATTAATTAATTAATATTTTTTTAATGAAAATCATCATATATTTTTTTTAGATTTACAAACATTAAAATCAGAATATTTACTGTTTTGTATTTTATTTTTATTGTAATTAAGGAATAAAAGATTTTTGTTCAAATTTACAGTTTTTAATAAAAAAAAATCTAATTAGCAAAAAATGAAAAATATATTTTTACTTAAAAAGGTAATTAAGGCGTGGGCCCTTTTTTAATCCCAAATATTTTGATTTATTTAAAAAAAAATGAAATTTGGATGAAACTAAATATGTAAATGTGTAAATATGTTGATTTTGGGGGGGGATCATTTACAGAAACACATTGCATTTGATTTTCGTTTTCTGATAAGCGACAATCCGACTTGACAGATGGGCGAAAAGCACTTTGGCTTCGTCGCCAAGCGTCCCCTCGTTCGGAGGGCTCATTTCCCAGAAGATGGCCACGTAATGGGACCCCGTGCCTTAACACATCTTCCGTGAAATTGCTCTCCGGCTCGTGGGTTCTCGTCGGGATCCCCCAACATTTGGTACCCAGACCCAGATTTTGTCGAAAGAGGAAGTCTAGGAACTCCATTTCCATCCGTCAACTGGGAAGCAGGTGTGAAGAGACAAAGTCACATTAGTGGGTTCCCCTTGAACAGCTTTGCATTACAAAAGAATCATAGAAGCGTTAAATAGTGCGAGGGAAATGCTTTCATAGCTGCTGATTTTCGGGTGACTTGTTGATGACCAATGTTGAGGTATCTGTTGATTTTGTCGTATTTCCAGGGTTTCGTGTAGCTTTTAGGTCACTTCCTGGTTACTTTGGGGCAATTGCAGCTCACTTCCTGGTTACTTTTGTCAAATCCAGGTTCAATACGGAACAAATCTGTTCATTTTATAGTATTTCCAGGTCTTCGTGTTTACTTTGGGGCAATTCCTGGCCGCTTCTTGTTAATATTTAGGCTATTTCTGGGTTATTTGCTGCTAATGTTAAGGTATCTGTTCATTTTGTAGTATTTCCAGGGCTTCGTGTAGATTTTAGGTCACTTCCTGGTTACTTGTGGGCAAATCCAGGCTGCCACTTGTTGGATTTTGGGCAGTTTCTGGGTCACTTACTGCTAATATTGAGGTATCTGTTGATTTTGTCGTATTTCCAGGTCTTTGTGTAGTTTTTAGGTCACTTCCTGGTCATTTTGGGGCAATTCCAGGCCACTTCCTGGTTACTTTTGTCAAATCCAGGTTCAATCATTAACAAATCTGTTCATTTATTGTATTTCCAGGTCTTCGTGGCTACTTTGGGGCAATTCCTGGCCGCTTCTTGTTAATATCTAGGCTATTTCTGGGTTATTTGCTGCTAATGTTAAGGTATCTGTTCATTTTGTAGTATTTAGGTCACTTCCTGGTTATTTTGGGGCAATTCCAGGCTACTTCCTGGTTACTTTTGGGCAAATCCAGGCCGTCACGTGTTGGATTTTGGGCAGTTTCTGGGTCACTTACTGCTAATATTAAGGTATCTGTTCATTTGATAGTATTTCCAGGTCTTTGTGTAGTTTTTAGGTCACTTCCTGGTTATTTTGGAGCAATTCCAGGCCACTTCTTGATCATTTTTGGGCCGCTCTCCTCTCTGTAAATAACCTTGCTGCTGTGTGAATTGGTTTCAGAAAATGAATTTAGTAAAGCAGGAGAGAGATTTTTTTTGCACCCTCCACTCCCTCACAAATCCCGTCATTTGTTCCAGTGCCATTAGTCCGAGGGCGTTTTATAATGTGACTTGATTTATTTAAAGCACGTGGAGAGGGAGGACGATTGCCTTAGATTGCTTAACCTTGCTTAGGTCTTTCATTTTCATCTGTTCCGGATTAGTTCTTGCTTTCCTAATGGCTACACCTAATAATGGATATGACAGGAAGAGGGACGATAGGACAGATGAAGGTACGACAGGACAAATTTTATGATTATTTTTTCCTGAATTCAGAAAGACTTTGATTCGATCATTGTAGTTTTTTTGACGTGCCCAAGATTATCAATCTTTTTGTCGTTCCTTCATTTTTTTGGATTTTTTTTGTAATTTTTTATTTATTTTTGTGTATTTTTAATTAATTTATTTATTTGTTTTGTTTTATTTTATTTTATTTATTTTTATTTATTTTTAATCTGGACGAACCTACCGAAACGGATCGGTCGTTCCTAGATTATTTTAGAATTTTTTTTGTATTTTTTTTTGGGTGTATGTTTTATTTATTTATTTATTTTAATTTTTTTTTTTTTTTTTTTTTTTTTTTTTTTAATCTGGACGAATTTACCGAAACGGCTCGGTCGTTCCTAGATTATTATTTTTTTGTAATAGTTTTTTTTAATTGTATTTCTTATTTATTTATTATTTTAAAATGTTTTTTTTTTTTTTTTTTTTTTTTTTTTAATTTCTAATTTCTAATCTGGACGAACCTACCGAAACAAATCAGTCTCTCGGGATTGCCTTGGTCAACTTCATTTCATACTGTGGATTATTGTGGAGTAAAAATTCTTTCCAGCTACCAAGTGGCAATGAGCATTTGAATTGCCTCCTGGGAAATTATTTCCCTCTCAACAAATATTGTTTTAAACGGCTGGCGCTCACAGGGAGTCTTCCCGCCTTTATTGAGCGTGTTGTTGTTTCTTTGAATGGATTATTTTTGCAAAGAGGCAGTTTTCGGACTCTTGTGGGAGTGGTCTGAAAATTTTCCGAATTGCTCTTCTTCGGCTATTTGCCTGATGCCTCCCATGCGTAAATATGTGACGAATTTGGAGTCGGTTGGTCAGAATTCTTCTGAAAAAGGGTTAACGAAAACAAGACTGATTTACCAAATACTTACAAAATTAACTTTTTTCCGTAACTTGAATATTTCGTAAGTAGAACAGTACTTTATATGTAAATTCCGTAATTCGTTCCACGGTCTTCAAAAAACGACCAACTCATCCCTTTAAAAATGATCAGTGTCCCAATTTTGTATGAACGATGCGAAAAACGGACAAAAGTTCTGTATTTTTCGGACTATAAGGCGCAGCAGCCAAATAATGCACAATGAAAAATGGAAAATAATATTTACGATTTTAGGAAGGGCATTTTTTTTATTTGATCAGAAACCAAGAACAACCATACTTAAATACTACTACTAACAATACTATAAACCGTATTTTCACGACTATAAGGCGCACATAAAAGTCTTAAATTTTCTCCAAAATAGACAGGGCGCCTTATAATCCAGTGCGCTTTATATATGGACAAATACTAAAATTGTTATCACAATGAACTAAAATAAATCAGTCGATAGGGTACACCATCCTCTACAGCTCTCACGACTACGGCAAGCAGCCCCCGACTCTACTATTTTCCCCGTAGAAAAAGTACTGCGCAGTGACTGCTGGGATATGTAGTTCTTTTGTCAATACACCCAATGGATTGTGGCTTGTATACATCGACATCAACACAGGGACAATTGTTCAATTGGGACACAGAAAATGAGGACTTTGTGGGTGATGATTCCGTGATTACATTGTAAAATGGCTAAATACAGTACAACCGAACTCAGTTTTGCTTCTGTTGCCTTTTTTAAAACGTGTTTTTAGCGTGTGGGTGTAGCGTGTATGTTTAAGCTGCTGTATGTTTTGCCATGCCTGGCTGCGTCTATAAAAACGGTGCGTCCTTTGTGTGTTTAAAATACAGAAATAGCACTCGTTACTGACACTGCGGCTAAAAATACGATGCACCATATAGTCGTGAAAATACGGTACTTATTTTTCTCTTCATTGTGTATTCTTTGGCTGCTGCGACCTATACTCTGGTGCAACTTATTAAAATACAGGAAATGATCTCAGACTGTCATTTATTTTAAATATCACCCAAAAGAATCACTTTGATCTTTTCATACTACTATTGTTTACATTTTTTTAAATAAAAGCGTTGAAAGTATTTAATTGCCCTTTTTGAACCCAAAAACGTATAAAAACCGAACCGGAATGACACGTTAGTGTACCATTACATTCCTAGTAAAAAAAAAAAAAAATTTTTACAAGGTCACCATTTTCGAGGGATTTTTATTTTTCTGTCTCGTCATTTTGTTGACCAATTAGTTTCACGTTCCTCGTCAAATTGTTTGCCTGTTCCGTTTCGTCTCTTTGTCGCCGTGATGTCGCGTTTTCGATTCCTGTCGTGCTGCGCTAAGCCTCATTTTCAGGAAAAAAGGCTCACCGTGAAAGTGCTTATTATTGAATTTGTCTTCGGCGGCGTTCTTGGAGACGCGTTGGATGCTACTTTGCATATCAATAGAAGCTGACAGTGATTCCTTGCTCAGCATTTCGTGTCTTTGGAAGCATTTTAGCCTCGAAAATTTCCATTTCTGGTTAGCCGACTTCTTTTCAATGGATGACCTCAACTCTTTGATCCTCCAAATGCTGCAGCAGGCAGCCAATTGGACTCTGTCGGGTTGGCTGGGATAGGCTCCAGCACCCCCGCAACGGAAAATGAAGTAGATTGACATGCGACCGTGCCCAAAAAGATTTTGAAACGGGGGAAAAAATGATATCTCAAAGTGCGTTTTTCATTTTTTTTGGTGAGTTTGGATTTTTTTTTTTAAATAAAGAAGAAACCTTACCCTTTTATTTGGAAAAATAATTTTTACATACAATACTTGTGTTTTTGACTGGATTTAATCGACGAATGCTGTCAGCTTTAAAGCTAAGCGTCGCTTTTTTTCGCTAGCTGGCCGCGTATTCGCGCGGATGCTAGCTGCCGCCGCGAGTTTGACAGAAGCACGAGGCTACGCTAGCCCTTCCTCGAGTGGATCCCGAGCAACACTCGAGCGCAATAGATACATGCAACTAGCCAACCGGGAATGGCGCGTCTGGGATAGGAAAACGGCCGTCGGGGGTTCCTTCCAAATCTCGGCGGTAATTCCCCGTGAGCCCTGCCATTAGCGTGTGACAGCTAGCCACCCGCCTCTATTGGCAACACAGCCAGAAGGCCCCACCGTGCTGGGCTTAAATTGGCCATTGTCCTTTTCCAGCAAGTACGACTCTAGGGAATCTCCCCTGCTCTTTTCTTTTATTTAGGAACGCTGACCTTATTTCTGTGCGGTATAACACTTGTGTGTATTAGTAGTATACAGTAATCCCTCGATTATCGCGGTTAATGTAGACCAGACATGGCTGCGATAAACGAAAACCTCGATTTAAAAAAATAAATAATAATAATAATGAGCATGGATTTTCACATTTTTGTGAACTTGAAAAAATATTATATATATATATATATATATATATATATATATTAACTTAAGTGCTGAGTTCTAGTAGCAAGCGGGGGACAGGGAAGTGGCTTCCGCTTGCGCGTTTCAGCATGGATTTTCACATTTTTATGAACTTAATAAAAAAATTAATTGACAAAAAATTTCCCCCCGAAATATACCATATTTTTACGACTATATAGCGCATCGTATTTTAAGCCGCAGTATCAGTAACGAGTGCTATTTCTGTATTTGACACACAAAGGACGCACCGTTTTTAAAGACGCAGGCAGGCATGGCAAAACATACACCAGCTCAAACATGCTCGCTACACCCACGCTAAAAACACGTTTTTAAAAAGTTTTGAGTTTGGTTGTACTTTATTTAGCCATTTTACAATGTACTCACGTCATCATCACCCACAAATCCATCAAAGTCCTCATTTTCTGTGTCCGAATTGAACAATTGTTCAAATGAGTCATCGAAAACGCTGAGTTTTATACGTTCGTCCAGGCGGCTACAATCCATTCCCAAATAGTAGCTAGCTAGTAGCTAGCGTAACTATTCCGGCGCTGCCTTCCACGCTTCGTAAAGATGTGTTGATGTCGATGTCCAGGCCACAATCCATTTGGTGTATTGACAAAAGAAGTATATATCCCAGCAGTCACTGCGCACTACTTTTTCTACGGGGAAAATAGTAGAGTCGGGGGCTGCTTGCCGTAGTTGTGAGAGCTGTAGAGGATGGTGTACCCTATCCACTGATTTATTTTATTTTATCGTGATAACAATTTTAGTATTGGTCCATATATAAAGCGCACTGGATTATAAGGCGCTCTGTCTATTTTGGAGAAAATTTAAGACTTATGTGCGCCTTATAGTCGTGAAAATACGGTATATATGTGTATATGTATATGTGTATATATTGATCTCAGAACTGATATCTAGGGGTGAATTAGCGTACAATTAGCCTAGCATGCATGCTTTTGTGATGGGGGAGGAACTCATTTAAATTTGCTTGTTTATTTTGGTTTTTTTTTGTTACTTTCCCATGGTGCGGTTATTCTTGGGCGCTTGACCTTGCGACTTGACTTTGTGCCATTTGAGCCGGCGGAGCGCCCGTCGCAGGTGCGACAACGCGGCAACGTGGCGTGCTGTCAAATCACTGTCATGGGAAAGATTCCACTTGCCAGCCTGTCTCATCCACTTCTTTTCTCTCTTTCTTTTGCCTGGTACCGCCACGGGGCCCCCCGGTGGACTTTAAAAAAATGGCAGCGTGTCAAATTAGCGCGTGGCTCAACTAGAAAACACTAAAATCTGAGGTGTCAAAGTCATTTTTTTGGATTTTTTCCATTTCTTGTGGGTTTGGGTCGCTTCCCAGACATTTGTGGGCATTTCGGTGTGACATGGGATAGGCTCCAACACCCCCTGCGACCCTAATGAGGATGAAGCGGTTCAGAAAATGAGATGAGAGATGGGATGAGTCGTACCTCTACTTACGAAATTAATTGGTTCCAGAATCTTTTTCGAAATTAGAAAATTACGTAAGTAGAGGTTTACTTTATATGTAAATTCTCTAGTTTGTTCCACGGTCCTCACACAACTACCAACTAAACCCTTTAAAATGGATCAAAATGTCCCAATTTTGTATGAAAGATGTGAGGAAACACAAAAAAATGAGAGAAAATTATAAAGAAATGATTTATTAATGTTTTAAAATAAATCAAGCATGTGAAAATGTGTCCTGTAAGAGAGAATCTTGAAACATGGATATTGGTTGTTGTGAGGCAGCCAATTTAATTGAATTGAATGCTTTTATTGTTGCGATGTTCTAAAGTGAGAATCTATGCATCCGCGACAATATTTTCAAAATAAATTGACGGATAAGGAAATGCATTTACTTTTTGGCGGATTTCGTAACTTGGATCTTTTTCGTAACTTGGGTCACTCATTTTCATATAAAAATGTAGTAACCTGAAATATTTGTACCTAGAGCACAGGTGTCAAAGTGGCGGCCCTGGGGCCAAATCTGGCCCGCCGCATCATTTTGTGTGGCCCGGGAAAGTAAATCATGAATGCCGACTTTCTGTTTTAGGATCAAATTAAAATTAAGATTATAGATGTATATTATGAATATTCCCCCCTTTTAAATCAATAATTGAAATTTTTCAATCCATTTTTTTCTTTGTGTTTTTAGTTCAAAAATCATTTTGAAAATCTAAAAATATGTAAAAATATTTTCTGTTTTCCACTTTAATATAGATAATAATAATTAAAGAAAATTTTGTTTTCCTTTTGCAATGAAAAACAAATGATTAAATTAATGATTTTCCCTTACTAAGAAAAAAACGGTCAAATAAACATTGTTTTAAATCTATAAAAAAATGGGATATTCAGGGCTTTTGATCCAGTTCTTTTAATCAATTTCTAAAAAGAAAATCTAAATATTATATCTAAAATGGTCCGGCCCACGTAAAATCAAGTTAACGTTAATGCGGCCCGCGAACCAACCCGAGTCTGACACCCTTGACCTAAAAGCATGACAATATCTTTGTCCATCTTGATTATTTTGTTGCTGGGTAGCCCAAAAATAATAATAATAATATATCTTTAATTATTGCCGTCAACGTGCATTGACCTTTGCGTTACGGCCGTTTTACATGTCAGACTTTGTCACGGCCTGAAGTTGACCTACTTCCTCTTTCCTGTGGCCCAACAGGAAGTCCACTCAACCTGACGTGCAGAGCCTTCTTTGGCTACGGGGGTGACGTGAGCCCGCTCATTTATTGGATGAAGGCGGAAAAGTTCATCGAGGATCTGGACGAGGAGCGCGTACGCGAGTCGGACATTAAGTAAGTACTTTGGCGGAGGAAAACCATTGGGTGGGAAACCCGACCCGACCTGACCCGAACCCGAAGTAATGATTGACATTCTTGAAATTCGGGTCGGGTCGGATTTGGGCTGAAGATCTTACCTCTACCCCAAATGCTTTCATTTTCAAGCTCCCTTACATCTGGTTACACTGTCGTATCGCCCGTCTTGGACAAAAATGCGCTCCAACGAAAAGGTTAAGCGTGACAAGGGCGGGCGGAGACGCCGGGCGGCCTGACCCGATCAGCCGGCTGACCCTTTGCGGACGTGGCGTCTCTCTCGCCTCCCGGCCGGCGCCTCGTTCCTCGCTAATTAGCGCTGAGAATTCAAGGTGGCGTTTGCGCTGCCAGGGACGTGACCATGGAAACGCTTGCAATGTCAGGTGGCATTATTGGAGACCTTTAAGATTTTTTCCTTTCTCAGCCTTTTTCTAAATAAGGGGAAACATTGAATATTGCTTTTTTAATCTTTAATTTGTCTTTGTTTTTTTAAATATTAAAACAAACACAGTGGATACAATTTAACCGTTGTGTCGCTCCGTTTCCCTGCGCGCTTGCTAGCTGAACTGTAAATCCACTCGGGTTTCCCCAAAACTTTTGGAGAGCACCTTTCTTGTAAGTGTCCGGCAGTGCGTTGGTGTCTCGTTGCTGCTTTGGTTAAACAAGTCGATTTTTTTCTGGAAAAGTCCATATGCAAAACGGCTTTGTCAGAAAATCTGCAACCAAATCCATTTGTTTTCCTCCGTCGGCCATTGTGCGTGGAGTTTGCGACCTCTGGCTGGCTCACTCTGGCTTTGGCCCGCCTACTCTATCACTAGCCAATCATAGTTTATGAAAGCGATGACGTTTCCATACGCCTGCGAGAAGGCCTTGGTGTCACCAAATCGAATTCTGATTGGTTAAAGCAACAGTCTTATCGACGATTGTTTAATGCAGTAGCGCCTGCAGAACTGATTGTGAAGGCCTTGAGGCAGATTTCTGACCCTGGCAACAAATAATGGCTGAAATGTGATTGGTTAAATGCTTCAATATGAAAACACACATCTGGAAGCAGTGCAACCAGGGGGAATAGAAATGAAAGGAAGCTAACAGACCATTTGGAATTATTTAATAACTATTGATGGACAAAATATAATATATGATTCATATATTTCTTAGGCCAGCAGAGAAGGCCTTGAAGGCCCTGACGAAACACCACTGGTATATACGTATATAAAACAATGTTTAATTATTTTTTTAAAAAGGGTAGAGGGAAAAGCATAAATATTTTTTTATACATTCATCATTTGAATTTTAGCATCATTTTTTTTGTTTAATCTTTTTGGTCTCCAGGACAATTCGAGAGCACTTTGGAGAGCAGGAGGTCTCCATTTCACTTAGCATGGATTCCCTGGAGGAGAGCGACCTGGGAAACTACACTTGCTACGTGGAAAACGGCAACGGTCGGCGACAGGCCAACATCCAGATCGTCCAAAAAGGTACAAAGCTGCCAAAATCAACCAGAAATGAGACTGATTGGCCACCGCGTCCACTTTGGGGAACATTTTAGGCTTTTAAGTACGCCCAGTGTGAGTAAATATGTACCGCGTTGCATTTGTAGTTTTTTTTTTTTAAATTGCTTAATAAGGGGAATTGCAATCATTAATAAAGGGAGCAATTGTCCGAGGTTGACCGGTCGGTATTGAATTTGTCTGTCTGCATTTGCCCTCTCAGCCGAGCTCATGTACACGGTGGAGTTGGCCGGCGGCCTGGGCGCCATCTTGTTGCTGCTCGTCTGCCTGGTCACGCTCTACAAGTGCTACAGGATCGAGCTCATGCTCTTCTACAGAAACCACTTTGGCGGCGAGGATTTGGACGGAGGTGAGATTGCTTTGAAAAAAATTCTGGTGGACAAGTCGTCGCGTCAAAAGCAACATCCACTTGAAAAATTATCTTCTTATGACTCAGAACTCGCTTGTTCGAACCGTGCGGCCATTGTTTCCAGCGCTTATTGTCAAACAAATTTTCAAACAAATTTTCAAGTATTTAGAAGAAGATTCTCATGACCATAATTATAGCACGGGTGTCCAAAGCGGTCCTCAAGGGCCACCCGCAATGTGTGCAGGTCTTCCTTCCAGCCAAAGACTAGGAGACATTTTGGCCAATCAGCTGTCTCAAAAGTGTCGTCAGTCGAACTTTGAGAAGAAACTTGATTGGTTAAAACATGGGTGGCGAACACGCAGCTCTCGAGCCGTATGCGGATCTTTGCTTCTTATCATATTTGGTATATACTATAGCTCTTTGCCTGATTTCATGTTTCTTTTATTTTTTAAACACTCAAATTTATCAGAGCCTGTTAAAAACAAATGATAAATAATATTTTAAAAAATGATTTGGCAGATTGGATTTTTTTTTTTATATTGCTTCTGACATCACTCTGACTCTCACAGTTTCAAATTTGTGTCTAACGTGTTCGCCATCCCTCGGTTAAACGGTCTGGGCTGGATCGGTTAGAACAGGGGTAGGGAACCTGTGGCTCGCGAGCCGCATGCGGCTCTTTTGACAGGTGCATATGGCTCTCCGCTAACCTGTGAGCTAAAATACGGAGTCCTGAACGCACCAATAGGAGCGTCACGTCGGGACTGCGGAGCCGATATTACCTCTAACGCCGCTTTAATATTTTTATGTTTTCATTATACTCCTGTGAATGCATACTCCTATGATACTCATTGATTAGCAACAACGTAACGATGTTGTCAAAAGACTTTTTGTGCTTTAAAGTGGTGAAATGATTTTTAAAAAGCACACATTATCATGTGTTTTGACTTCTGAATTATGACTATCAAGGTACAGTGGTACCTCGACATACGATCTTAATCCGTTCCGGGACTGAGATCGTATGTCGAGCTTTTCGTAACTCGAGCGAACGTTTCCCATTGAAATGAACTAAAAACAACTTAATTCGTTCCAACCCTCTGAAAAAACACCAAAAACAGGATATTGGATTGCAAAAAATGTTTTATTTCTTCTAATTCGCCACCTATTAGCAAAGTAACACATAACTAGTGGTTTAATAGTAATAAAATGTGTTTAATATAACAAAAATTGGGCGGATTTCGCCGACGGGAAAAGAGACAGACGCACAGAGGGGGGGGTTGGGGTTTCGGGGGGACTTTCCACGACAACGCACTCGTAACGGAACAAACAAATTTAAATGAACTTGGATTAATATATACAGACACACTCAAACATACGTTTAATGTAACTTTACACAAAACTGAATTCTAATCATGTTTAATTTGTTTTTACCTTCGTTCTGGTCGGGTTAGCGGTTTGCCACGCCTCTACCCTCACGTTCGCTATCAATGGCCTGTTTGCTGTTGTATTGCCTTCAAAATATTCCGAAAATGATGCACACAAATGTCCTCACAATAAGATAACGCACAGCCACTTGCTAACGAGAAGTAGTCTTGAATGAGCGATCGCGGGAGCTAACAGGCTACGGAAGGAATAACAGCCTACCCACGTATTGATTGTGGGTAATGAAGTTTTATTCTGAGAAAGGGTGCCATTGGCTATCGCTGTTGTGTGCACGAGTATACTTCATTACCCAGAAAGTCCTCTTTTTTGCCCGCACATGCGCGTGGTGCGTTTCCTGGTCGAAACTCGTCTGAATAAATCGTTCAGTCCTCGTAGATATAGTAGTTATACACGAAAGAGATGCGGCAAAAAAGACAGTGCGCTACAATGATAAACAGCCTCTCATGTCATGGCCACGAATTTATTTTGAAAGGGGCGTTGTGAAAAATGATCCCGCAGAGCACAAGGACTACGACGCCTACCTGTCCTACATCAAAGTGGACCCCGACCAGTGGAGCCAGGAGAGCGGCGAGGAGGAGCGCTTCGCCCTGGAGATCCTGCCCGACGTGCTGGAGAAGCATTATGGGTATAAACTCTTCATTCCCGACAGGGACTTGATCCCCACAGGAAGTAAGCGCTCTCTCTGTCACCTTTTCCCGGGATTGCCGTCCTCTCGCCATTCCAGCGCATTTGTGTCCGACTGGGAGGAGATGGATGGAGACCATGGAATTGTTCATTATTCAATGAATCACGTGGGCTTAATTTGAGCTTTAATTCGATCACGATAACAATCATTTACAGTAATCCCTCGAATATCGCGGCTTCAACTTTCGCAGTTTCACGACATTTGGGGAATTTTGGGGGGGATAATCCACGCTGAAACCAGCCACTCCCCTGTCCTCCGCTTGCTACTAGGACTAGGAAACTTGTATTTATGTATTTATTTAAAATTTTGCATTTATTTATTTATTTTTATTTATTTTTTATTTTTTTATTTTAATTTTAATTTTTTTATTTTAATTATTTTTTTTATTTTAAAATAGGGGTGACCCTACTTTGCGTTTTTTTGTTTATCGCGCCCATGTCTGGTCTACATTAACCGCCATAATCGAGGGATTACTGTATTGCTTTTGCTTGACGATTTCACCTTACAATAACGGATTAATGTCGTAACCCCGGGGGTCCAGTGTAGTAGAGTTCCTTTTAATTAAAAATGTTTAAAAAAAAATCAAGGCAACGAAATGTACCGTATTTTCACGACTATACAGCGCATCGTATTTTTAGCCGCAGTGTCAGTAACGAGTGCTATTTCTGTATTTGACACACACAAAGGACGCACCGTTTTTAAAGACGCAGCCAGGTATGGCAAAACATACACCAGTTTAAACATACGGACACGCTAAAAACACATTTTTAAAAAGGCAACGGAAGCAAAACTGAGTTCGGTTGTACTTTTATTTAGCCATTTTAAAATGCACTCACGTCATCATTTCATTTTCGTGACTTGGTCGCAAATCAAAAGTGACGGCGAAAAAAGCCATCCGGTCACTTGACATACGCCTCACGTAGCCATAATCTCATGTTGCGGTTCGATATTCATCTATATTATATATATATATATATATATATATATATATATATATATATATATATATATATATATATATATATATATATATATATATATATATATATATATATATATATATATATATATATATATATATATATATATATATATATATATATATATATATATATATATATATATATATATATATATATATATATATATATATATATATATATATATATATATATATATATATATATATATATATATATACATACACACACACACACACACACATATACGGCAAGCACCAAATTAGTGTGCTCGCCATCATACTGGGTGTATTGACCAAAGAACTACATTTCCCAGCAGTCTCTGCGCAGTACTTTTTCTACGGGAAAAATAGTAGTCGGGGGCTTTGTCGTAGTTGTGAGAGCTGTAGAGGATGGTGTACCCTATCACTGGATTATAAGGTGCCCTGTCTATTTTGGAGAAAATGTAAGACTTTTATGTGCACCTTATAGTCGTGAAAATACGGTACCTAAAATTTTCATTAGAATTTTAGCATGAATCATTCTGGCCACTTACCTTGCTGTTAACAAAAGCAAGACATTAGCATAGCGACGGCAGTAGCACGAGGAAGCCCAATTCTCGATTGCGCCCTCTCATGGTCTTGATCCAGTTGTTCCCCACTGCATGCCACGTGCTATGTGCATGCAAGTCATCAAGAACGTGCCCGCCTTCGCCATTCCCCGCTTTTCCACGACAATTTTTTTGGCCGCCCCAAAATGGCTTGAGTGGCATTCAATGGCAAGGAGGTTGACGACCAACAATCGTGAGTAGGGTCACCAAAGCGCCAAATTAAAGTGCGACATGTACTCTGAAAAATACACTTATACTAGAAAAAAAATACAATTTATCAATATTCGCATGGCTGATCCTCACAAGGGTGGAGCCTATCCCAGCCAACTGCGGGCAAGCCCCATGCCCCCAATCGGTTGCCAACCAAATGCAGGACACGACGAGACGGACAACCAATTACACTCACTCCCATGCTTAAGGACAATGTAGCATGCAATTAGCTTAGCATAGCTGTTTTTCGGGGTGTGGACGGAAGCCGGAGTACCCGGAGAAAAGCCACAGAGGCACGGAAAGGTCGGAATCCCATGGGGATGGAACCCTCGATCTCAGAACTGTGCTGCGGACTTGCTAACCCTTCAACTACTGTGGCGCCTAAAATGACAACTATCATGTTAGCCTTGGAGCATCGGGTTTAGCTAACTTGCTAACTTAACAGTAATGCTAAAATTGGACAAAATTAGCAAATATAACTTCCCCAGCAGTACAAGAGCATACCCATGCACAAAAAAAAACCTCAGATTTTAGCTAGCGACCTGTATACTTTTGCTACAATAATTTAAAGTTTCCCTTCTCTTATTGTGAAATTAACCCTCCACCACATATTGGAAACCCTTTTGCCTCAATTTGGAAGATATTGCTTTAGTACATCTCCAAAACAAAACCCAAACTTACTCCGGTATAGCTACCCTGCATAGCAACAGTATCGAAGTGGGGGCGGAGCCTTTGGGAAAGGTCAATTGCAGCCGGTTAGTCAAATAGTTGCCATAAAAACGATTAAAAGTTGACCAGTTTAGCACGTTGAGAGTAGTTGCCACTCCTTTCTTGTTCTGTGGTGCCCCTCCCATATCCAAACTTGAACCAATGCGTGCAGTTGGTGTCAAAGGTCATCCTTACATTGTCATATTTGTGTTGACTGCAAAGTGACTGCTGGTCACCGTTTCAATGTTGAATATTTATGTTCAGGTTTCAGCACTGATCATTACCAGGATGACACCAGACTACTTAGAGGTACTTTTTTTTCACTTGTCCACACAGGAAGATCAAAACTGGGTTACTCCATTTTGTCAGCTGTTAGCTGTTAGCAATGCGCTCGTAACATAACAAAAACAAATTTCAATGAATTTGGATTACGATGCAGACACCCTCAAAAATAAGTTTGGTCGAACGGACGTTTGGTCGAACGGACGTTTGGTCGACCGGACGTTTGGTCGACCGGACGTTTGGTCGACCGGACGTTTGGTCGACCGGACGTTTGGTCGACCGGACGTTTGGTCGACCGGACGTTTGGTCGACCGGACGTTTGGTCGACCGGACGTTTGGTCGACCGGACGTTTGGTCGACCGGACGTTTGGTCGACCGGACGTTTGGTCGACCGGACGTTTGGTCGAACGGACGTTTGGTCGCCGGGTTGTTACTGTTGAAACCAGCTCTCAGTTTAGTTTAATATCTAAATATCTAATATCAAAATATCAACAGTAAACTCTGTCATAATTTGACAGCGAGCGAACCCGGCGACCAAACGTCCGTTCTACCAAACGTCTATTCTACCAAACGTCCATTCTCCCAAACGTCCGGTCGACCAAACGTCCGTTCTACCAAACATCCGGTCGACCAAACGTCCGGGGATCAAACGTCTTTCGACGAAACGTCCGGTCACGCGTATTAGCGATCGCTCCGCCATTCGCACTGACTAACGAGAAAAAAAACATTGAAAAAATGCATCGCTCCGCCCAGTGCTCACAGACACATTACACGAGGGAGTTGCGACCAGAAAGACAGTGGCCATGATGTTCTTATGACCACCCTCTTGCGTTCGCTGTCTGCTCGTATATCAAAATTTGTCACATATCTCCAGATAAATATTTCCTCAAAATTTTCCTCGTATCTCAAATTACTCGTATGTAGTGGCACTCGTATGTCGAGGTATTGGAACAGTCACTTGCCTATCTAAGGCTTTCATAACCTGAAAACTTTGTATGTAGAAGCAATTGTAAGTAGAGGTGCCACCGTAAACATATATACGCACCGAAGACAACATTTTAGACGTTTAAACCGCAGCTATGCTAGCTAAATGCTTGATGCTCACCGAGGCTGACGTAGTCGTTGGCTTGCGCGTGTGTTTGCAGCTTACATCGAGGACGTGGCCCGCTGCGTGGACCAGAGCAAACGCCTGATCATCGTTTTGACGCCGAGCTACGTGCTGCGGCGGGGGTGGAGCATCTTTGAACTGGAGACGCGTCTGCGCAACATGTTGGTCACGGGCGAGATCAAGGTCATCCTCATCGAGTGCGCCGAGCTGCGCGGCGTCATCAACTACCAGGAGGTGGAGGCCCTCAAACACATCATCAAAACCCTGACCGTCATCAAGTGGCGCGGCGTGGCCAGCAACGAGCCCGACTCCCACTTCTGGAAGCGCCTCCTCTTCGAGATGCCCTTCAAGCGCACGGAGGCCCTGGACGTCCGCCGCCTGCGGGCGCTGGACGCCAGCGAGCGGGGACCCTTCGGCGAGCTCCGGGCGGCGTCGGCCATGTCGGTGGCGGCCTCCGCCGCCGTGGCCGCCGCCCGCCCGGACCTGCGCCGCGATTCCTACCGCGGCAGGCAGAAACAGTACTACCCCGTTTACGGCTACGAGACGGCGCCGCGGGGATGCCCGCCGCAGCATCCGCTGCCGACGACGGCGGCGGCGCACCTGTCGGTGAGCGGGAGCCAGCACACGTACTGCAACATCCCCATGACGCTGCTGAACGGACAGCGGGCGCCGTCCAAGAAATCGCCGCGGCAGCAGAGTTTGGAGGAGGCCCACGGCAACAGTGCCATGTTGCCGCTTCTGCCCAGGGAAACAAGTATTTCCAGTGTCATCTGGTGACGCACACACACACACACACACACACACACACTATAGACAAATACACTCACGCAGGAGACAGGGTCGGATTGCTTTGCGATGGGCGCTTCATTTGTTTTGCTCTTTTTCAAATGGCAGTCAATGTACAAAAAAAATCGAGATGTCCTCTTTCAATTTGGACCAATAGCAGTGAAGGATCACATTGGGCCAATTAACAATTTAAAAAAAAAAAAAAAAGTATATATATATATATATATATATATATATATATATATATATATATATATATATATATATATATATATATATATATATATATATTGACAGCAGTAAAGGATCACATTGAGCAATTAACAAAAAAATAAAATAAATTAATTTAAAAAATATATATATTTTTTTCACAGCAGTAAAGGATCACATATGACCAATTAACAAAAAAAATAATTAAAAAAACAAAACAAAACAAAAAATATATTTTTTTTTAAATTATTTATATTTTTATTTTTTCACAGCAGTAAATGATCACATTGGGCCAATTAACAAAACAAAACAAAAACAAAAACAAAACAAAAATATATATTTATATATGTTTTTTTTCGTGTTAATTAGCCCAACGTGATCCTTCACTGCTGTGAAAAAAATATATATATTATATTTTTCCTGACATGATCGCGAAAAACTGAGATAGGTTTTCAATTCTACCCTCAAATAAATACACCTAAAATAAATTTTATATATATATATGTAATTTTTATTTAATTTTTTTATTTTAGGTGTATTTTTTTTAAGTTAGAAAAAATATATATATAAATATATCTATATATTTTTTTTCTTTTAGTTTAGGTGTTTTTTTCAAGGTAGAATTGAAAACCTATCGCAGTTTTTCGCGATCATGTAAAGTTAAATTTGGAAAAACTATGTTAAAATAGGAGTTTATTTCAGGTCATTTCAATTTGTGAGCAATAGCAGTGAAGGATCACACTGGGCCAATTAAAACAATACGTAGTTTTGTTTTGTTTTTTCTGACAACTGTTTATAGCAGTTTTTGGAGGGTAAAATCTGTTTTTCTCGATTATGCCAAGTTAAATTTGGAAAAACAAAAACTATTTAATTCTGTCTATTGTTTTTAGTCCTGACAGCTGTTTATCTCAGTTTTTCTCGATCATGTCAATTTGAAGAAAAAAAAACAATAAAAAAGATTTTATTTAGGTTTTAATTATTTTATTTCTTTAGATCTGACAGCTGTTAATAGATAATTTTGGGGGGGTTTTCTCGGTCTTTGAGTTAAATTTGGAAAAACAATCGCAAATATTTTATTTTTAGCAGATAATTATAACCAAATTAGGAGTGTGGAATCCAGTTTTTTTATCATGCCAAAATTAAATGTAGAAAAGTAGACATATTTTAGGTTCACAACAAATCCAAAAATAAAAATGTATTGGAACAAAGCTGGTTTCAAAGCTGACATAATATAGAGACGAACTGAATCGGTTTTGGATTGTGTACCCAAAAATGAGTCGTCACATCTAAAATCCTAAAAACTTTGTCCCCGGTGTTATGTTTCATTGCCGTAACGAGCTAGCCTATGCAAATAACCCATCAAATTCCATTCAAATGCGTTTCTCTGTAACTCCGTCCGCTCAAACCTGCTGTAGCTAACAAGCTAGCATAGCTTTAACAATGCGGGTTCAATATTCCACTCAAACTCAGTCAGGTGGCCTGTTAGTTGTCAATTTGTATCCTGAAATTGTTTTTAACAATGTACAAATACTGATTTGTTTTCATCTTCACATTTGCTAACGCTAGCATACGTACCACCCTCAATGAATTAACGACAAAACATGCATTAGCAGAGGAAGCTAATTTGACGTGTTGGACAGTCAATGAACAAACGCTCAACCGCTAAACGGATTGGAGGTCTACTAGCGACCGTTCGCCACCGGGGGATGGCTAAACGTCACGCGAGTGGACGCGGATGGTCCTAAAACGTTGCGTGACCGGACGATTCGCTGAAAGACGTTTGGCCGACGGACGCTTCGCCGACGGACAGTTCGCCGAACGGACGTTTCGCCGAAACGGGATTCGCGCGCTTGCCCCGCCCCCGGATCGTGTGTGTACATGTTTTTCAATCTTGGCCCGCGGGCCATATACGGCCCGTTACAGATAACATTCATTTAGGAATAACAAGGGCATGTACTGCCCCCCGCTGGACATATTTCTAAATACAAGTACGTACTACAATGTGCTGCCAATTTTTTATATTTTTCATTTTATCCTTGCGTTTAAAGTAGTAGCCATTTGCAGATCACGCAGAACAGTACGTGACAGAAGAAATAGAGAAAATAAAGTAGTAGTAACAGTAAGTACTACTGTAATGAAATTGTAAATCCAGTCCAGAAATCCTACTCCAGAAAATTTACACCAGCCTAGAAAACGTTGAGATTAATCTTTGAATTAAGGTTCTCAGCAGATCATTTTGAATATATATATTTCCTAAAATAATGGGAAATTATTTAAAATTAAACTACAAGTAAAAGTGTGTTTCATGGCGTTCCCAGGTATTGTTCTCTAGAATTTCACATAAGTCTTCTAGTGTTGTTTTTTCTCAGTGTCAGACATTAATCCCCAGCTTTGATAAATTACATTGCGTGTCCAAATGGCTACTACTTTAAATGCAAGGCTAAAATAAAAAATATATTAAAAATTGGCAGCACATTGTAGTACGTACTTGTATTTAGAAATATGTCCAGCGGGGGGCAGTACATGCCCTTGTTATTCCTAAATGAATGTTATCTGTAACGGGCTGTATATGGCCCGCGGGCCGAGGTTGAAAAACATGTACACACACGATCCGGGGGCGGGGCGAGCGCGCGAATCCCGTTTCGCCGAAACGTCCGTTCGGCGAACTGTCCATTGGCCAAACGTCCGTCGGCGAAACGTCTTTCGGCGAATCGTCCGAGTACCATAACATTGTCTTTTCGATTGCCAATTGAATTGGAATGAACAAATGATTGGAAAACCTTGACGTCCGATGCCAGCGAATAAAGCTGGCCGCTAAAACAGGGTCTTGTAAATAGTCTTTATAGTTATTATTTGTAGCAGTCCTTTCGTCTTTTGAACTTTTTTTGCGCTCGTCCGGCGGCTTCTTTCGATGGCGCTCGTTCCGATGGCCGTGAAGGAAAAGGACATCAACTCAGGAGTTCCGAACCCCAAAAAAATGGAAGTACCCGGGAAATACGGTGCTGAGCTGAGGGCTTACGTGGCCGTTTCCTCTGGGATGACGCGCCTTTGTTGACATTTAAAACGTTCAGATGTTGTATTATTTTACAAAAGAATCTATTTTTCTAAGTGGAATTTTTGGGATAAGGAGGGAAATTCACAATATATCTCAAACCCCCTTTGGCGGTTTTCCCATTTCCACCCAAACTCATTGGCGGCCAGGTCCGCTCACAGAACGTGTGTTGTGGTATTTAGCAAAAGATTTATATTTTGAACAAAAGCATTGAATTATTTTTAAAAAATGGGCCAGATTCACAAACGATTCTTGATCGGTGACATCCTATGATTTTTTTTTAATACCATTTTTGAGGACATAGGCCTGGAAGATAAATTGAGTTTATGAATAAATTTAGGGGTTTTTTTTGGCGGATGATTGAAAAAATATTTTGTTATAATTTTTTTAATTATTATTTTTAAGTCTAGCAATCTGTTTCGCAAGGAAGAGTTTGTTTTTGTGTGAAATGTATTACTTTGTGTTTGGGGGCTTAAAGCACAAATAGGAGGAGAGAAGAATATATATATATATATATATATATATATATATATATATATATATATATATATATATATATATATATATTTTTTCCTTTTTTTTTTCAATATTTTCCGTTACTTTGATAACAAGTTTTTTTTTCACGCTATATAGGGGAAATTATATATTTTTTGTTTTTAAGAAAAAAAATAAAGAGCTGTCTAGGACAGCAATGTTGGCCTGAATTAATCCCAAAAAAATAAATAATGATTCCAAATGTATTTATAATAGGTGGTGTATTTTATTTTATGTACCATAAAACGAAAAAAAAATCATTTTTAAAAATGTTCGCCAAAAGTAGTTTTGTGTTGATACAGACCTTACGTAGCCAAAAATCAAAACAAAACAGTTCTGGTTCACATTAAGTTCATTTTAGCAACAAAAAAAGTATTTTTATCCTGTAATATTATAGCATATGACTCAATTTACAACTATACATTCAATCTCTTAATATTTATTCTGGTTATTTTTTAATCTCCTAAAATCTTAACTATTTTCGTAGTCCTATTTAGTCTGCAGTCTAGTTTTTTTAGGGCTACGTTCAGTTAATTTTCGACACAAAAAAATCAAATACTTTTTTATTTTTTTATTTTTTTTAACTGTAAACAATAGAACTTGTGTAAATAAATAAACATGGCCCTTTGGGGTGAAATTTCAAATCACTCTGAATACTTAAAAAGCAAACAAAAACATTTTAAAATGGTAAAATGACAAATAAACAAGCAAAACGTTAAGCTTTGAATCCTTAACACCAACACCAAATTTCAGTTTTTCACCAAACCGAAGAACATCCACATTTTGTGCAAAAAAACCACATTGCTGATTTGAGTAGATTCAACATTTGTAGTCTTCTCCGTTAATATATTCATCCATAATTATGGATGCATATACTGGCCGAGGAAGCCAAAATAATACATTTAAACCATATGTGTCAAAGTGGCGGCCCGGGGGCCAAATCTGGCCCGCCGCATCATTTTGTGTGGCCCGGGAAAGTAAATCATGGGCGCCGACTTTCTGTTTTAGGATCAAATTAAAATGAAGAGTAAAGATGTATATTAAATTTCCTGATTTTCCCCCTTTTAAATCAATAATTGTAATATTTTAATCCATTTTTTTCTGCGTTTTTAGTTCAAAAATCATTTTGTAAAATCTAAAAAATATATATAAAAAAGCTAAAATAAACATTGTTTTAGATCTATAAAAAACTGAATATTCAGGGCTTTTAATCCAGTTCTTTTAATCCATTTCAAAAAAAAAATCTAAATATTATATCTAAAATGGTCCGGCCCACGTGAAATCAAGTTGACGTTAAAGCGGCCCGCGAACCCTTGATTTAAACAATAATACACAAAAATCAAAAATAATTTTTGCCACAAAAACCTAAGCAAAACAATGAAATAACTTATTGACATCTCGGTTTTACATTCCAGTCAAATACGATATTTTATCCTTCTACTATAAGAAGTAGGCTCAACGGCAGGCTCGAAGTATGAAGGAAAAATGCGACTTATAGTCCGGAAAATACGACATACGCATTAAATGTGTATAAATGACGACACGGCGCAGGAGAGTATTTTTTTTGGTTTTTGTTTCACGCGACCAGGGCTAAGCCATCGTTCCCTGCCGCCATTTTGCCTGCAGGGCAGATGTCAATCATAAGAGTGCAAACATTCGGGCTTTGGCCTCCCAACTCAGGACCGAATGTGTGTTTTTTGTGAGTGTGTGTGTATGTGTGTGAAAATATTTCTTTTGCAGATAAACCTAGTGAAATCCGTAAGATTTAACCCAGTTTAACCACCAGAAATGTTTTTTTTTGTGATTTATGATGACATGACGTTGCGAGTGTGTAAAGTAAAAAGATGAAGACAATCGAGCCATAAAAATCACTGCAAATCTGTCATTCGAGAGGATTCTAAAATTATGGGGTGCCATTTGAATTAAAAAGACAGCAACATTTTTCTCATATTTTGCGCCATATGCGTTCAAATGTGGTGTGAATTTTTTACAGTCACTTTTTTGGGGGTACATTTACAACATTATTTAGAAAAGTCAATATTTATTTTCTAAAGTGCGGAATCTAAATTGTACATTGACATGTTGAATCTAAATCTTAATATTAAATGTTAAATCCTTAATCTAATGCTATATTTCATTACAATATTTGTCTAATGTGGAAATTTGAACAAAATAAAAGCCGTTGAAATTCAGTTGTTAGATAGTGAATAAAACCTAATGAACGCGGCAAACAGCTTTTATTTTGTTACTTCCGGTCGCTGGTTCTGGTCTTATATTAGCTAAATATTTGGTTAAGAGATTTACTATTTAGATTTAGATTTCGGATTGATATTTAGATTGAACATGTAAAATTGGGATTTAGATTAAGCGTTTAGATTCAACATTCAAATGTTTGATTTGGAGTTAGCTTAGCTTGGCTTAGCTAAACATTGCACTTATTGTTTAGAGATAAATATTAAAAGTTGCTAAATATTGTAACGAATGTGCAAATATATGAAAAGGAAAATGTCATATTTTTACTACAAATGGCGTCCCCTACTGGAAAAGTCTACTTGTTGCAAATGGATCCCAACTTTTTATTTTATTATTATCATTATTTTTTTGTATAATGGTAAATTTGATAGTTGTGATGAAAATGAGTGAAGAATATATAGCACAGATGAATGGCAGGCACTTTAACTACTGCGGATATTTTCTATCATGTACATGAAACGAAACAATGCTATAATAAAACACGTTTGAAGTCGTGTTTGTATGAGAATTTTTCTGCCGTTGACGGCGATGGACGTCCAATGACATCTTTTTTCTTTAAAAAAAAAAAGACCATGTATAGCAGGGCTTAAAAAAATAAGACCATGTATATACAAATGCCTTTTTAAATAAAAGACCATGTACAGTAAGGCTTTTTTAAATAAATAAAGACCATATATAATAAGGTTTTTTTTCCTCGTTAAAAACGTCTACCTTTGCCAAATTTCTTAAATCCGCCTCTAAATAAACATACATATACATTCCAAATATTGAGCAAGCAATTGTCAGTTCAACAATGTAACATTGCCATCTTGTGGACACCTGGTAGAAGTACACCTATTGTGTCGCTATCTATTTGTCCATCTGTGCTCCCTACGACTGACTGGCGATAGCTGGGTTTAGGCTCTGGCAACCAATGTTCCCTCTAACCTACGCGCGTGCGCACTTGCGCACTACTCGTCTTCTTCGCACTCAGCAATCATTTGGAGCGCACAAAATACCTAAAATCCAACCTAAATTGTAAAAAATAAATAAACACAGTACTATTTTTCTGTGCCATTTTGCAACGCACTTCAGAGAGTAGCAACCTGTAACTGAAAAACGACAACAAACGGCCAGTTACGGATCAAACTATGACAAACACTGTTCAGCCAATGATATGATGCGGTCACGTCACGTGTGTTTACTTCCACGGCATGAGGAAACGTAAACGACATTGATTGGCTGTGTTAGATAAGTGTTGTGCACAGGTGCCTCAGATTGGCAGGATAGCAAATAGCTAACGGTTTGGTGGAGCTGCTGCCAAGCCTTTATCGTGGCGAAATGAGACGAAGTAAAGAAAATTAAGATGGAAAGGCTGTCAGAGTATGTGCAAATAGAAGAACAAGCGGGGAAATTGGGTGAGAACTGTCTAAGATTTTACTATGTATGTGTATGTGTGTCTAGTATGTGTTATCGTTTGTTTTGAACCTAAACAATGGACTATAAATGGTCATTTTTTAAAAGGGAAAAAGCCTTACTATACATGGTCTTTTTATTTTTGTTTTTGTAGAAAAAAAGAGGCAAACTATACATAGTCATTTTTTAAAAGGAAAAAAAAACATTAATATACATAGTGATTTTTTAAGGAAAAAAAGCCGTACTATACATGGTCATTGTTTTAAAGAAAAAAAGCTGTAGGTGTTTTTTTTAGAAAGAGGCTTACTATACATGGTAACTTTTAAAAGAAAAAAAAGCCTTACTATACATGCTCATTTTTTAAGAAAAAAAGCCTTACTATACAAGGTCATTTTTAAAGAAAAAAGCCTTACTATACTATGTCGTTTTTTTAAGAAAAATGCCTTACTATACTATGTCATTTTTAAAGAAAAAAGCCTAACTATACTATGTCGTTTTTTTAAGGAAAAAGCCTTACTATACTATGTCGTTTTTTAAGAAAAAAGACTTACTATACTATGTTGTTTTTTTAAGGAAAAAGCTTTACTATAATATGTCGTTTTTTTTAAGGAAAAAGCCTTACTATACTATGTCGTTCTTTAAGAAAAAAGACTTACTATACTATGTCGCTTTTTAAGGAAAAAGCTTTACTATACTATGTCGTTTTTTAAAGAAAAAAGCCTAACTATACAATGTCGTTTTTAAGGAAAAAAGCCTTACTATACTATGTCGTTTTTTAAAGAAAAAAGCCTTACTATACTGTCATTTTTTAAGAAAAATAGCCTTACTATACTATGTCGTTTTTTAAAGAAAAAAGCCTTTATACACTGTCGTTTTTTAGGAAAAAAGACTTGCTACTATGTCGTTTTTTAAGGAAAAAGCTTTACTATACTGTCGTTTTTTTAAGAAAAAAGCCTTTATACACTGTCGTTTTTTAAGAAAAAAAGCCTTACTATACTATGTCGTTTTTTTAAGAAAAAAGCCTTACTATACTATGTCGTTTTTAAGGAAAAAGCCTTACTATACTATGTCGTTTTTTAAGAAAAAAGACTTACTATACTATGTCGCTTTTTTTTAAGGAAAAAGCTTTACTATACTATGTCGTTTTTTAAGAAAAAAGCCTTACTATACTATGTCGTTTTTAAAGAAAAAAGCCTTACTATACTATGTTGTTTTTTAAGAAAAAAAAGCCTTACTATACTGTCATTTTTTAAGAAAAAAGCCTTACTATACTATGTCGTTTTAAGAAAAAAGCCTTTATATACTATGTCGTTTTTTAGGAAAAAAGACTTACTACTATGTCGTTTTTTAAGGAAAAAGCCTTACTATACTATGTCGTTTTTTAAGAAAAAAGACTTACTATACTATGTCGCTTTTTTTAAGGAAAAAGCTTTACTATACTATGTCGTTTAAGAAGAAAGCCTTACTATACTATGTCGTTTTTAAAGAAAAAAGCCTTACTATACTATGTTGTTTTTTTAAGAAAAAAGCCTTACTATACTATGTCATTTTAAGAAAAAAGCCTTTATATACTATGTCGTTTTTTAGGAAAAAAGACTTACTACTATGTTGTTTTTTAAGAAAAAAAGCCTTACTATACTATGTCGTTTTTTAAAGAAAAAAACCTTTATACACTGTCGTTTTTTTTAAGAAAAAAGCCTTACTATACTATGTCGTTTTTAAGGAAAAAGCCTTACTATACTATGTCGTTTTTTAAGAAAAAAGACTTACTATACTATGTCGCTTTTTTTAAGGAAAAAGCTTTACTATACTATGTCGTTTTTTAAGAAAAAAGCCTTACTATACTATGTCGTTTTTACAGAAAAAAGCCTTACTATACTATGTCGTTTTAAGAAAAAAGCCTTTATATACTATGTCGTTTTTTTTAAGAAAAAAGCCTTACTATACTTTGTCGTTTTTTAAGAAAAAAGACTTACTACACTCGTTTTTAAGGAAAAAGGTTTACTATACTATGTCGTTTTTTTAAGAAAAAAGCCTTACTATACTATATCATTTTTTAAGAAAAAAAGCCTTACTATACTATGTCGTTTTTTTAAAGAAAAAAGCCTTACTATACTACGTCGTATTTTAAAGAAAAAAGCCTTTATACACGATGTCGTTTTTTAAGAAAAAAGCCTTTATACACTATGTCGTTTTTAAAGAAAAAAGCCTTACTATACTATGTTGTTTTTTAAGAAAAAAAGCCTTACTATACTGTCATTTTTTCAGAAAAAAGCCTTACGATACTGTCGTTTTAGGAAAAAAGCCTTTATATACTGTCGTTTTTTTTTAAAGAAAAAAGCCTTACTATACTATGTCGTTTTTTAAAGAAAAAAGCCTTACTATACTATGTCGTTTTTTAAAGAAAAAAGCCTTACTATACTATGTTGTTTTTTAAGAAAAAAAGCCTTACTATAATATGTCGTTTTTTAAAGAAAAAAAGCCTTTATACACTGTCGTTTTTTTAAAGAAAAAAGCCTTACTATACTATGTCGTTTTTTAAGGAAAAAGCTTTACTATACTATGTCGTTTTTAAGGAAAAAGCCTTACTATACTATGTCGTTTTTTAAGAAAAAAGCTTTACTATACTATGTCGTTTTTTAAGGAAAAAGCTTTACTATACTATGTCGTTTTTTAAGAAAAAAGCCTTACTATACAATATTGTTTTTTAAGAAAAAAAGCCTTACTATACTATTTCGTTTTTAAGAAAAAAGACTTACTATACTATGTCGCTTTTTTTAAGGAAAAAGCTTTACTATACTATGTCGTTTTTTAAGAAAAAAGCCTTACTATACTATATCATTTTTTAAGAAAAAAAGCCTTATTATACTATGTCGTTTTTTTAAAGAAAAAAGCCTTACTATACTATGTCATTTTTTAAGAAAAAAAGCCTTACTATAGTGTCATTTTTTAAGAAAAAAGCCTTACTATACTGTCGTTTTTTAAAGAAAAAAACCTTACTATACTATGTCTTTTTTTAAAGAAAAAGCCTTACTATACTATGTCATTTTTTAGGAAAAAAGACTTGCTACTATGTCGTTTTTTAAGGAAAAAGCTTTACTATACTATGTCGTTTTTTTAAGAAAAAAGCCTTACTATACTATGTCATTTTTTAAAGAAAAAAACCTTACTATACTATGTCTTTTTTAAAGAAAAAGCCTTACTATACTATGTCGTTTTTTAGGAAAAAAGACTTACTACTATGTCGTTTTTTAAGGAAAAAGCTTTACTATACTATGTCGTTTTTAAAGAAAAAAGCCTTACTATAGTATGTTGTTTTTTAAGAAAAAAAGCCTTACTATACTATGTCGTTTTTTTTAAGAAAAAAGCCTTTATACACTCGTTTTTTTTAAAGAAAAAAGCCTTACTATACTATGTCGTTTTTAAGGAAAAAGCCTTACTATACTGTCGTTTTTTAAGAAAAAAGACTTACTATACTATGTCGCTTTTTTTAAGGAAAAAGCTTTACTATACTATGTCATTTTTTAAGAAAAAAGCCTTACTATAGTATGTTGTTTTTTAAGAAAAAAAGCCTTACTATACTGTGTCGTTTTAAGAAAAAAGCCTTACTATACTATGTCGTTTTAAGAAAAAAGCCTTTATATACTATGTCGTTTTTTTTTAAGAAAAAAGCCTTACTATAGTATGTTGTTTTTTAAGAAAAAAAGCCTTACTATACTATGTCGTTTTTTTTAAGAAAAAAGCCTTTATCCACTCGTTTTTTTTAAAGAAAAAAGCCTTACTATACTATGTCGTTTTTAAGGAAAAAGCCTTACTATACTGTCGTTTTTTAAGAAAAAAGACTTACTATACTATGTCGTTTTAAGAAAAAAGCCTTTATATACTATGTCGTTTTTTTTTAAGAAAAAAGCCTTACTACACTCATTTTTTAAGGAAAAAGCTTTACTATACTATGTCGTTTTTTTAAGAAAAAAGCCTTACTATACTATGTCGTTTTTTAAAGAAAAAAAAGCCTTTATACACTGTCGTTTTTTAAAAAGAAAAAAGCCTTACTATACTATGTCGTTTTTTAAAGAAAAAAAGCCTTTATACACTGTCGTTTTTTTAAAGAAAAAGCCTTACTATACTATGTCGTTTTTTAAGGAAAAAGCTTTACTATACTATGTCGTTTTTTAAGAAAAAAGCCTTACTATACAATATTGTTTTTTAAGAAAAAAAGCCTTACTATACTATTTTGTTTTTAAGAAAAAAGACTTACTATACTATGTCGCTTTTTTTTAAGGAAAAAGCTTTACTATACTATGTCGTTTTTTAAGAAAAAAGCCTTACTATACTATGTCATTTTTAAAGAAAAAAGCCTTTATACACTATGTCGTTTTTTAAGAAAAAAACCTTTATACACTATGTCGTTTTTAAAGAAAAAAGCCTTACTATACTATGTTGTTTTTTAAGAAAAAAAGCCTTACTATACTGTCATTTTTTCAGAAAAAAGCCTTACTATACTATGTCGTTTTTTAAGAAAAAATACTTACTACACTCGTTTTTTAAGGAAAAAGCTTTACTATACTTTGTCGTTTTTTAAAGAAAAAAGCCTTACTATACTATGTTGGTTTTTAAGAAAAAAAGCCTTACTATACTGTCATTTTTTAAGAAAAAAGCCTTACTATACTATGTCGGTTTTTTAAGAAAAAAGCCTTACTATACTATATGATTTTTTAATAAAAAAAGCCTTACTATACTATGTCGCTTTTTTTAAGGAAAAAGCTTTACTATACTATGTCATTTTTAAAGAAAAAAGCCTTTATACACTATGTCGTTTTTTAAGAAAAAAGCCTTACTATATATACTATGTCGTTTTTAAAGAAAAAAGCCTTTATACACTATGTCGTTTTTTAAGAAAAAAGCCTTACTATACTATGTTGTTTTTTAAGAAAAAAGCCTTACTATACTATGTCGTTTTAAGAAAAAAGCCTTTATATACTATGTCGTTTTTTTAAGAAAAAAGCCTTACTATACTATGTCGTTTTTTAAGAAAAAAGACTTACTACACTCGTTTTTTTAAGGAAAAAGCTTTACTATACTATGTCGTTTTTTTAAGAAAAAAGCCTTACTATACTATATCATTTTTAAGAAAAAAAGCCTTACTATACTATGTCGTTTTTTAAACAAAAAAAGCCTTTATACACTGTCGTTTTTTTAAAGAAAAAAGCCTTACGATACTATGTTGTTTTTTAAAGAAAAAGCCTTACTATACTATGTCGTTTTTTAAAGAAAAAGCCTTACTATACTATGTCGTTTTTTAAGAAAAAAGCTTTACTCTACTATGTCGTTTTTAAGGAAAAAGCCTTACTATACTATGTCGTTTTTTTAAGAAAAAAGCCTTACTATACTATGTCGTTTTTTAAGAAAAAAGCCTTACTATACAATATTGTTTTTTAAGAAAAAAGCCTTACTATAATATGTTGTTTTTTAAGAAAAAAAGCCTTACTATACTGTCATTTTTTCAGAAAAAAGCTTTACGATACTGTCGTTTTAAGAAAAAAGCCTTTATATACTGTCGTTTTTTTAAAGAAAAAAGCCTTACTATACTATGTCGTTTTTTAAAGAAAAAAGCCTTACTATACTATGTTGTTTATTATGGAAAAAAGCCTTACTATACTATGTCGTTTTTTAAAGAAAAAAGCCTTACTATACTATGTCGTTTTTAAGGAAAAAGATTTACTATACTATGTCGTTTTTTAAGAAAAAAGCCTTACTATACAATATTGTTTTTTAAGAAAGCCTTACTATACTATGTCGTTTTTAAGAAAAAAGACTTACTATACTATGTCATTTTTAAAGAAAAAAGCCTTTATACACTATGTCGTTTTTAAAGAAAAAAGCCTTACTATACTATGTTGTTTTTTAAGAAAAAAAGCCTTACTATACTGTCGTTTTTTCAGAAAAAAGCCTTACGATAATGTCGTTTTAAGAAAAAAGCCTTTATATACTGTCGTTTTTTAAAAGAAAAAAGCCTTACTATACTATGTCGTTTTTTAAAGAAAAAAGCCTTACTATACTATGTCGTTTTTAAGGAAAAAGCCTTACTATACTATGTCGTTTTTAAGAAAAAAGACTTATTATACTATGTCGCTTTTTTTAAGGAAAAAGCTTTACTATACTATGTCGTTTTTTAAGAAAAAAGCTTTACTATACTATGTCATTTTTAAAGAAAAAAGCCTTTATACACTATGTCGTTTTTTAAGAAAAAAGCCTTACTATACTATGTCGTTTTTAAAGAAAAAAGGCTGACTATACTATGTTGTTTTTTAAGAAAAAAAGCCTTACTATACTGTCATTTTTTAAGAAAAAAGCCTTACTATACTATGTCGTTTTTAAGGAAAAAGCCTTACTATACTATGTCGTTTTTTAAGAAAAAAGCCTTACTATACCATGTCGTTTTTTTTAAGTAAAAAGCCTTTGATTGGATAACTTTATTCATCCCGTATTTGGGCAATTTCATTGTGACAGTAGCAAGAGGGTGATGAGACAGAACAACAAAGCAAAAGCACAAAGTACAAAGCAAATGGGATAGTTAAGAATCACCAAACCAAGTCATTAAGACAGAAAAGCAGCAAAAACACAAAACGAGCAAGAGTGGACGGAGCTACCGCCACCGGCTGCCACTTGAACGGCGCCATCTTGGTTACGGTAGCAAAAACGGATACAGACTCAAAAAGACGTTGTAAAGTTGGACAAAAACTGGAACCACACATGGAAAGTCTTCTACAAGATGGGGAACTTCTGCAGATTGGGACCTAGGTAGAGAATATGCAGAGTCACTCTTCCAAGCTTATCCGCACAGTTCCTCAGTAGTCTGGAGCTGAAGAAAACAGCAGCAGGGCAGAACTCCTCGACTCCGTTGCTGGTAAGCGCCGACAGCTCTTTCATCTTATCCCATGATGGAATGGTTGGTCAGAAGCGTTGCTGCTTCTCCCGGCGCTTTTGTCCAGCTCCGAATTTCTAGCGGGATTGAGGTGTTGCTCCTTCTGCTGCGTATTGTAACTGCTAGTCCCATGTGTATGGCAGCGTAGGCATGGCTGAATGGTTCCAACAAAAGAAGTAGCAGAAATACCGTATTTTCACGACTATAAGGCGCGCATAAGTCAAAATTTTTCTCCAAAATAGACAGGGCGCCGTATAATCCAGTGCGCTTTATATATGGACCAATACTAAAATTGTTATCACGATAAAATAAATCAGTCGATAGGATAACTACGGAAACCAGCCCCCGACTCTACTATTTTCCCGTAGATAAAGTACTGCGCAGTGACTGCTGGGATATAGAGTTCTTAATACACCCAGTTCATCAATACAGTTAGTATGATGGCGACCACACTAATTTGGTGCTGGCCGTCATTTCGGCTGTATTTACAAAAGAAATCCTGCCGCTAAATGTTGGCGTCAACAGAGCATTCAAAGCTAGACTGTGAACTATGTATATATATTATATATAATAACTCGGAGCTTGCCGTCATTCCCGGAGGCTTAAGAACTACAACCGCGGGACCCAGCGTTTTGGAAGACTCATTTGGGCAATTGTTTAATTTGGACACAGAAAATGAGGACTTTGATGGATTTGTGGGTGATGATGACGTGAGTAAGTTGTAAAATGTCTAAAAGTACAACCGAACTCAGTTTTGCTTCCGTTGCCTTTTTAAAGCGTGTTTTTAGCGTGGGTGTTGCGCCCAAGAACTATATTTCCCAGCAGTCACTGCACACCGGAACCCGGAAATAAGCTGCTTCCGGTAGCCAGCGCTATTGCGTTTCGATGTTCATCCATATATAATATATAATATATATGCGTCTAATGAAATGGTGCGTGCTTTGTGTGTCTAAAATACAGAAATAGCACTCGTTACTGACACTGCGGCGTAAAATACGATGTGCCAAATAGTCGTGAAAATACGGTAAGCCAGGCTAACAGAACAAGGAAAGTTGTAAAAACATTAAAGTAAAAAGTTATAAAGTACAAAATAAAGTAAAAATGAATGTATTAAGAAATATTAAAATGTAATAAAAAAAAAGATAGAAGGGCTGTAAAACACGAAAAACAAATAAGAGTGGACAGAGATACTGCCACTGGCTGCCGCGTGAACGGCGCCATCTTGGATCTTATACTATGTCGTTTTTTTAAAGAAAAAAGCCTTACTATACTATGTCAATTTTTAAAGAAAAAAGCCTTACTATACAAAGTCATTTTTTAAAGAAAAAAGCCTTACTACACTATGTCGTTTTTGGAAGTAAAAAGCCTTACTATACTATGTCGTTTTTTTAAAGAAAAAAAGCCTTACTTTACTATGTCGGTTTTTAAAGAAAAAGCCTTACTATACTATGTCGTTTTAAGAAAAAAAGCCTTTATATACTATGTCGTTTTTTTTTAAAGAAAAAAGCCTTACTATACTATGTCGTTTTTTAAAGAAAAAAGACTTACTACACTCGTTTTTTAAGGAAAAAGCTTTACTATACTATGTCGTTTTTTAAGAAAAAAGCCTTACTATACTATATCATTTTTTAAGAAAAAAAGCCTTACTATACTATGTCGTTTTTTAAGAAAAAAGACTTACTATACTATGTCGTTTTTTTAAGGAAAAAGCTTTACTATACTATGTCGTTTTTTTAAGGAAAAAGCCTTACTATAGTATGTTGTTTTTTAAGAAAAAAAGCCTTACTATACTATGTCGTTTTTTTAAGAAAAAAGCCTTTATACACTGTCGTTTTTTTTAAGAAAAAAGACTTACTATACTATGTCGCTTTTTTTAAAGGAAAAAGCTTTACTATACTATGTCATTTTTAAAGAAAAAAGCCTAACTATACTATGTCGTTTTTTTTAAGGAAAAAGCCTTACTATACTATGTCGTTTTTTAAGAAAAAAGACTTACTATACTATGTCGTTTTTTTAAGGAAAAAGCTTTACTATACTATGTCGTTTTTTTAAGGAAAAAGCCTTACTATACTATGTCGTTTTTTAAGAAAAAAGACTTACTATACTATGTCGCTTTTTTTAAGGAAAAAGCTTTACTATACTATGTCGTTTTTTAAGAAAAAAGCCTTACTATACTATGTCGTTTTTAAAGAAAAAAGCCTTACTATACTATGTTGTTTTTTAAGAAAAAAAGCCTTACTATACTGTCATTTTTTAAGAAAAAAGCCTTACTATACTATGTCGTTTTAAGAAAAAAAACCTTACTATACTGTCATTTTTTAAGAAAAAAGCCTTACTATACTATGTCGTTTTAAGAAAAAAAGCCTTTATATACTGTCGTTTTTTTTAAGAAAAAAGCCTTACTATACTATGTCGTTTTTTAAAGAAAAAAGACTTACTACACTCGTTTTTTAAGGAAAAAGCCTTACTATACTATGTCGTTTTTTAAGAAAAAAGCCTTACTATACTATATCATTTTTTAAGAAAAAAAGCCTTACTATACTATGTCGTTTTTTTAAGAAAAAAGCCTTTATACACTCGTTTTTTTAAAGCAAAAAAGCCTTACTTTACTATGTCGGTTTTTAAAGAAAAAGCCTTACTATACTATGTCGTTTTAAGAAAAAAAGCCTTTATATACTATGTCATTTTTTTTAAAGAAAAAAGCCTTACTA
Source organism: Stigmatopora argus (assembly GCF_051989625.1). NCBI lineage: Eukaryota > Metazoa > Chordata > Actinopteri > Syngnathiformes > Syngnathidae > Stigmatopora > Stigmatopora argus. The sequence continues at coordinate 26,838,384 of NC_135387.1, forward strand.
TACTATGTCGTTTTTTAAGAAAAAAGCCTTACTATACTATATCATTTTTTAAGAAAAAAAGCCTTACTATACTATCTCGTTTTTTAAGAAAAAAGACTTACTATACTATGTCGTTTTTTTAAGGAAAAAGCTTTACTATACTATGTCGTTTTTTTAAGGAAAAAGCCTTACTATAGTATGTTGTTTTTTAAGAAAAAAAGCCTTACTATACTATGTCGTTTTTTTAAGAAAAAAAGCCTTTATACACTGTCGTTTTTTTTAAGAAAAAAGACTTACTATACTATGTCGCTTTTTTTAAAGGAAAAAGCTTTACTATACTATGTCATTTTTAAAGAAAAAAGCCTAACTATACTATGTCGTTTTTTTTAAGGAAAAAGCCTTACTATACTATGTCGTTTTTTAAGAAAAAAGACTTACTATACTATGTCGTTTTTTTAAGGAAAAAGCTTTACTATACTATGTCGTTTTTTTAAGGAAAAAGCCTTACTATACTATGTCGTTTTTTAAGAAAAAAGACTTACTATACTATGTCGCTTTTTTTAAGGAAAAAGCTTTACTATACTATGTCGTTTTTTAAGAAAAAAGCCTTACTATACTATGTCGTTTTTAAAGAAAAAAGCCTTACTATACTATGTTGTTTTTTAAGAAAAAAAGCCTTACTATACTGTCATTTTTTAAGAAAAAAGCCTTACTATACTATGTCGTTTTAAGAAAAAAAGCCTTACTATACTGTCATTTTTTAAGAAAAAAGCCTTACTATACTATGTCGTTTTAAGAAAAAAAGCCTTTATATACTGTCGTTTTTTTTAAGAAAAAAGCCTTACTATACTATGTCGTTTTTTAAAGAAAAAAGACTTACTACACTCGTTTTTTAAGGAAAAAGCCTTACTATACTATGTCGTTTTTTAAGAAAAAAGCCTTACTATACTATATCATTTTTTAAGAAAAAAAGCCTTACTATACTATGTCGTTTTTTTAAGAAAAAAGCCTTTATACACTCGTTTTTTTAAAGCAAAAAAGCCTTACTTTACTATGTCGGTTTTTAAAGAAAAAGCCTTACTATACTATGTCGTTTTAAGAAAAAAAGCCTTTATATACTATGTCATTTTTTTAAAGAAAAAAGCCTTACTATACTATGTCGTTTTTTAAGAAAAAAGCCTTACTATACTATATCATTTTTTAAGAAAAAAAGCCTTACTATACTATCTCGTTTTTTAAGAAAAAAGACTTACTATACTATGTCGTTTTTTTAAGGAAAAAGCTTTACTATACTATGTCGTTTTTTTAAGGAAAAAGCCTTACTATAGTATGTTGTTTTTTAAGAAAAAAAGCCTTACTATACTATGTCGTTTTTTAAGAAAAAAGACTTACTATACTATGTCGCTTTTTTTAAGGAAAAAGACTTACTATACTATGTCGTTTTTTAAGAAAAAAGACTTACTATACTATGTCGTTTTTTTAAGGAAAAAGCTTTACTATACTATGTCGTTTTTTTAAGGAAAAAGCCTTACTATACTATGTCGTTTTTTAAGAAAAAAGACTTACTATACTATGTCGCTTTTTTTAAGGAAAAAGCTTTACTATACTATGTCGTTTTTTAAGAAAAAAGCCTTACTATACTATGTCGTTTTTAAAGAAAAAAGCCTTACTATACTATGTTGTTTTTTAAGAAAAAAAGCCTTACTATACTGTCATTTTTTAAGAAAAAAGCCTTACTATACTATGTCGTTTTAAGAAAAAAAGCCTTTATATACTATGTCATTTTTTTTAAAGAAAAAAGCCTTACTATACTATGTCGTTTTTTAAGAAAAAAGCCTTACTATACTATATCATTTTTTAAGAAAAAAAGCCTTACTATACTATCTCGTTTTTTAAGAAAAAAGACTTACTATACTATGTCGTTTTTTTAAGGAAAAAGCTTTACTATACTACGTCGTTTTTTTAAGGAAAAAGCCTTACTATAGTATGTTGTTTTTTAAGAAAAAAAGCCTTTATACACTGTCGTTTTTTTTAAGAAAAAAGACTTACTATACTATGTCGCTTTTTTTAAAGGAAAAAGCTTTACTATACTATGTCGTTTTTTTAAGGAAAAAGCCTTACTATACTATGTCGTTTTTTAAGAAAAAAGCCTTACTATACTATGTCGTTTTTAAAGAAAAAAGCCTTACTATACTATGTTGTTTTTTAAGAAAAAAGCCTTACTATACTATGTCGTTTTAAGAAAAAAAGCCTTACTATACTGTCATTTTTTAAGAAAAAAGCCTTACTATACTATGTCGTTTTAAGAAAAAAAGCCTTTATATACTGTCGTTTTTTTTTAAGAAAAAAGCCTTACTATACTATGTCGTTTTTTTAAAGAAAAAAGACTTACTACACTCGTTTTTTAAGGAAAAAGCCTTACTATACTATGTCGTTTTTTAAGAAAAAAGCCTTACTATACTATATCATTTTTTAAGAAAAAAAGCCTTACTATACTATGTCGTTTTTTTAAGAAAAAAGCCTTTATACACTCGTTTTTTTAAAGAAAAAAAGCCTTACTTTACTATGTCGGTTTTTAAAGAAAAAGCCTTACTATAGTATGTTGTTTTTTAAGAAAAAAAGCCTTTATATACTGTCATTTTTTTTTAAGAAAAAAGCCTTACTATACTATGTCGTTTTTTAAGAAAAAAGCCTTACTATACTATATCATTTTTTAAGAAAAAAAGCCTTACTATACTATGTCATTTTTTAAGAAAAAAGACTTACTATACTATGTCGTTTTTTAAGGAAAAAGCCTTACTATAGTATGTTGTTTTTTAAGAAAAAAAGCCTTACTATACTATGTCGTTTTTTTAAGAAAAAAGCCTTTATACACTGTCGTTTTTTTAAAGAAAAAAGCCTAACTATACTCTGTCGTTTTTTTTAAGGAAAAAGCCTTACTATACTATGTCGTTTTTTAAGAAAAAAGACTTACTATACTATGTCGCTTTTTTTAAGGAAAAAGCTTTACTATGCAATGTCATTTTTTAAAGAAAAAAGCCTTACTACACTGTCGTTTTTGGAAGTAAAAAGCCTTACTATACTATGTCGTTTTTTTAAAGAAAAAAAGCCTTACTTTACTATGTCGGTTTTTAAAGAAAAAGCCTTACTATACTATGTCGTTTTAAGAAAAAAGCCTTTATATACTATGTCGTTTTTTTAAGTAAAAAGCCTTACTATACTGTCATTTTTTAAAGAAAAAAACCTTACTATACTATATCGATTTTTAAGAAAAAAAGCCTAACTATACTATGTCGTTTTTTAAGAAAAAAAGCCTTAATATACTATGTCATTTTTTTATACAAAAAAAGCCTCACTATACATGGTCATTTTTAAGAAAAAAAATGCCTTACTATACATGGTCAATTTTTAAGAAAAAAAAAATCCTTACTATACACGTTTTACATTTTTTAAGGAAATAAGGAAAATTTTTAGGGAAATACTATACTATGTCGTTTTTTAAGAAAAAAACTTTACTATACTATATCATATTTTAAGAAAAAAGCCTAACTATACTATGTCATTTTTTAAAGAAAAAAGCCTTACTGTACTGTCGTTTTTTAAGAAAAAAGCCTTACTATACTGTCGTCTTAAGAAAAAAGCCTCACTATACTATGTCGTTTTTTTAAAGAAAAAAAGCCTGATTATACTATGTCGTTTTTTATACAAAAAAAGCCTCACTATACATGGTCAATTTTTAAGAAAAAAAAGCCTTACTATACATGTTATACATTTTTTAAGAAAAAAGCCTTACTATACTATGTCGTTTTTTAAGAAAAAAACTTTACTATACTATATCATATTTTAAGAAAAAAGCCTGACTATACTACGTCATTTTTTAAAGAAAAAAGCCTTACTGTACTGTCGTTTTTTAAGAAAAAAGCCTTACTATACTGTTGTCTTAAGAAAAAAGCCTCACTATACTATGTCGTTTTTTTTAAAGAAAAAAAGCTTTAATATACTATGTCGTTTTTTATACAAAAAAAGCCTCACTATACATGGTCAATTTTTAAGAAAAAAAAGCCTTACTATACATTTTTAAAGAAAAAAGCCTTACCATACTATGTCGTTTTTTTAAAGAAAAAAACTTTACTATACTGTCATTTTTTAAGAAAAAAGCCTAACTATACTATGTCTTTTTTTTAAAAGAAAAAAGCCTTACTATACAATGTCATTTTTTAAAGAAAAAAGCCTTAATATACTGTCATTTTTTTAATTTAAAAAAGCCTCACTATACATGGTCATTTTTTAAGAAATAAGCCTTACTATATATTTTATAATTTTTTCAAGAAAATAGCCTTATTAGCCTATGCCTAAAGCTTAAACCTAAGCTTAAACCTAAGACTAAACCTAACCCCTCACCCACTAAACCTAACCCACTAACCCTAACCCCAACCCCAACACACCTCCCTACTATACCATGGACTGACCTACTACATTTCTATTTGATTTCGTGACACATAGAGGACTCAGGCATTGATGATTGGAAAGATGTACCCCTCATGAATGATGTGGAAATATTTTTAGAACTGATATTCCACTTTATTTTCTTTTCCTTTTGAGTGAGTCACTACTTAAGATTAAACTGAGATTATGCTTCTAGGGCTCTTGGGCCACCTTGTGATGCAGAGGTTCACTCACCTGACTTTGGTGCGGGCAGGTGTGGGTTCGATTCCCACTGGTGGCAGGATGACTGTGAGTGCTGATGGTTGTTTATCTCTCTGTGTACCCTACGCCCGAAAACAACTGGGTTAAGCTCCAGCACCCCCCACAACCCTTTCAAGGATGGGTGGGCAATATGAAAGATGGAGTTAGTGGGTGATAAAACACAATTTCAAAAACATTCCAATTTTTTAGAGCTATCTTTTAAAACGGATCTACCACCTATACATTTTTAAACATTTTCACGTACTTACAAAGCTGAAAATAAGACACAAAAATAATCTTATTACATATACTTTATGCCTAATGTTCCCTCTAATTTTCTGTTTGTCTGCGCGGAAAGACAACCTCCCTGAGCACACTGAGTACCGGTGTGAGCAACATCATCATTGCTCACACCAGTATCACACCTGCCATAAGCAAGTGTATGTCTACTACACATAAATAATTTAGTAATAATAAAATGTAATGATTAATATCTATGAATGGGCGGGCCGGCGGATGAGTGGTTCGCGCGTCGGCCTCACAGCTATCACAGCTATAAAAAAGGGATTATTTTGTGCGCTCCATATGATTTGCTGTGCGCAGAGAAGACGAGAGTAGTGCGCAATTGCGCATGTGCGCAGCTTAGAGGGAACATTGTTTATGTCTATTTGTAATATATTATCAAACCTTTAACTCCTACTGGCCAATTTCCACAACATGGATAATTTAAAAAATAAAAAAAAAAAACACCCAACCCCCTCCCCCAAAAAAAACAGGTCACTGCTTCTTTTGAATTGAAGATACTGTATATATTTTTTTCTTTACAAAATGAAATAACAAAAGAAAACAAACAAATCATGACATACACAAAAGCTGCTTTGGACATGTACAGAAGTCATTTCCACACGACTTAAAATGAGAACACTTGAAGAGGCACAAAAGCAACTTTGACTCTTAAAAAATAACGATGAGCAATCGACCAACCGACCGATCGACTGACGGGGAGCTTTGTGCTACTTTCTGGTAAAGCGTCACCAATTAGTTATACACACACGGAGCATCTTTTGGACATTATTAAACACTGGCTCTCTGGTTTTCACGCAAATGACATACTCACCATTGAAACATTTACACAGAAAATGTTGACTCCTTTACTCAAAATTAGAATACTTTTTTTCCTCTCTTTTTTTTTTAAACAAATAACCGATAACGTCGTAACATTTCGTATCTGGGGGTGCATAGATGTTACAAACTTCCTCCCCGGGCTCATTTCACCGTTGACTCGTCATGAGTTAGCTAGCTAGCTAAGTCGCGCGGCAAAACGCGAGCGCCGCCGCCGTGCTTTTTGTGCAAAAATTCCAATGTAAACAAAATGACGAGAAAATGGAGGCTGAAACTGCCAAGTTTCCTGTGCTTTTTTGGGGGTTTTTGGGGGGGATATTGTGTCCATCGACTGACTTGTGCACACTGGCAGTTTTGAATGTGCTTCGAAGATCAACTGGTTTGGACCCATGTGTTCCAAATAGCTTTAAAAAAAATGCCATTTACGATGATAACTGCGGCTCCAGAGCTGCAAATAGTTCTTGCGAAAGTAGCTTTGTCATACAGACCTTAACTTACATGGAACTTTTAGCGCCATATAGGGAAAACGTTTTCAAATAATGGCGCCACAAAATGAAGGCGATCTGAAAAAAGCATAGGATTAAATTGGTTGTTTACATGATACATTTCTTTGAATTAAAAGCCAGATGGGAATAAAAATACTTCATGGACATCCCATTGGAACATTCTAACCAGATGGAACTATGATTAAAGTTTTCCAACTAAGAGGCCTGATTCATTTTCTTTTTTCATCCTATTGGCGTGCATCAAAACGTCAAATTCCCAAAAAGATTACCACACACTGTACCATCAATATCCACGTTTCTGTTATTTGGGGAAGCTAGCAGAAGTAACGCTAGCACAAAACAAAACAATGCAAAAATTGGTCTATATCCAACATGAACACGTTGCTGGATATGTTAAAAGATCGTACCATTTTTGAGAGGAAAGTGTTAAAAATAGGCAAATAATGCTAACCTTTAAAGTAAACATTTTTATTCTATTATTTCTGATATATTTGCTTAATCGGCGCATGTTAAATAATTTGCTGAAAATGTGACGCCCGATACCAAAAATTCTAATCGAATCAACAGTGTGAATTTTAATCCGAAACATGATCGCATTGTAGAAATGTTCTTATTAAAGTTTAAAAGAAGCTTTTCTATTCCAAAAGTGCTTAACCTAGCAAATGTTGTCGAACATAAACCAGCTAAGAAGTACCATCTACTAATTTAAGAGAGAAAGGGGGGACAAAGTAGCCTAGCGGACTGTGATTAGCACATGAGCTAAGCTAATGTACTAGTGGAATAATAGCACTAAGATCACTTTTTTTTTTACACTTTTCAAGGCAATTATTGAGCTACTTCCATAGTTTTAGGTTATACATTATACTTTTTGTATAATTTTGTAATAGACCTGCGTGTTTTTGTGCAGATTTATTAAAGTACTGAACTGTGCTAGCAACATTTATTCGTGTGTTCCCAATCAAAACAATTTGTTTCCTTATAGTTTTATTTTTTTTGATTCCAGGCTGAAAAAAAAATGGATTTGTTAGATTAATCTGTCTTTTTTTTTACTATTGTTTCGCAATTTTTAAGCGGAATCTGACCATGCTATGTTAAACAATTACTACTATTCTTTGTATCACCAATCCTATGCAACTGATTATTGGGATCGGGCGCCACAAAAATCTATCGTCGCAATACTAGTTGCAACAATATGCCTATGTATTAAAAAAAACCTGCTAATTTTTAAAGCAACTCTGGTTTGTCTATCACCGTCAATGGCATCTCATAAGTTATTTGGGTGATTCTTGCTATTGCCTTGTCATTGAAATCAGTCGTGCGTCCCATTGAAAACAAACGTATAAAATATAGACCACACCCCACACAGTCTTTCACTATGTAAGGACAGAATTCACCTAACATTTTTTTAGCATCGATATCATCGCAGATATGTATATATGTACACAATCAGGCCTTTGAGACCATTCGTTGAAAGACCAAAGAAAAAAGGGCTAGAGTGGAGTCAGACCCGCAAGGCGACGCACTTATTTCTTACCCGATCGTAGCTCAAATGACAACACAGGATTTTGATCGTACGACATTGCGGTTGAAATGTCAGTATACCCAGGATACGGGGACCCACTGGGGGGTTTTGGACGCCAGCTCCACGGCTTCTTCCAGCAGGCGTAGCGTGTCGTCGATTTCGTTATTGATGATGGTTTGGTCGAAGTAGTGAGCGTACGTCTGCTGCAGCATTTCCGACTCTTTCTGGAGCCTTTCCAACGAATCGTCCTGAGGAGGGGAAAAAAATGTACAAGTGGGTCATTCCAGTTAAAGTCTTTGATAGTTTATCGCTAATTTTCAATAAATATGTGGCAGAAAATGTGCTTCATTTTCAGAAATGATGAAGCCAAATGTCCTCCAATTCTGAAATAAACATTTAGCTTTTACTGCTAAGAGAAAACTATCATTCTTACTGATTCACACCCCGGATTATACCCCAAATTTTAAACACACAGTTAGTGAGTGATGTAGTAGTACCGTATTTTCACGACTATAAGGCGCACATAAGTCTTAAATTTTCTCCAAAATAGACAGGGCGCCTTATAATCCAGTGCGCTTTATATATGGACCAATACTAAAATTGTTGTCATGATAAAATAAAATAAATCAGTGGATAGGGTACACCATCCTCTACAGCTCTCACAACTACGGCAAGCAGCCCCCGACTCTACTATTTTCCTGTAGAAAAAGTACTGCGCAGTGACTGCTGGGATATATAGTTCTTTTGTCAATACACCCAATGGATTGTGGCCTGGCGATCGGCATCAACACAGCTTTACGAAGCATGGACGCTAGCTACTAGCTAGCTACTATTTGCGAATGGATTGTGGCCTGGCGATCGGCATCAACACAGGTTTACGAAGCAACTTTGATGGATTTGTGGGTGATGATGACGTGAGTACATTGTAAAATGGCTAAATAAAGTACAACCGAACTCAGTTTTGCTTCCGTTGCCTTTTTAAAAAATGTGTTTTTAGCGTGGGTGTAGCCTGTATGTTTAAGCTGGTGTACGTTTTGCCATGCCTGGCTGCGTCTATAAAAACGGTGCGTCCTTTGTGTGTGTAAAATACAGAAATAGCACTCGTTATTGACACTGCGGCTAAAAATACGATGCACCGTATAGTCTTGAAAATACGGTATAAGTTTTTGTAGTACGGGATTGTATCGGATTTCGTCACAAGATGGAAGCTGGACAGATATGCAGCTGACTAAACATATACTTAAAAGGGCTACAGTAATCCCTCGATTATCGCGGTTAATGTAGACCGGACATGGCCGCGATAAACAAAAAAATGCGAAGTAGGGTCACCCCTATTTATTCATTTTTTAAAATATATATAAATTATTTTTTTATTATTTTATTTTTATGTTATTTGGTTATTTATTTATTTATTTTTGTATTTATTTATTTTTATTCATTTTTTATTTTTATTTTTTTTATTTTTTTACTTCTGTGCTGAGTTCTAGAAGCAAGCGGAGGACAGGGGCGTGGCTTCTGCTTGCGAGTTTCAGCGTGGATTTTAACATTTTTATGAACTTACAAAAAAATGTAATTAAGAAAAAAAACATTTCCCCCAGAAAAAAATGCGATGTAGTGAAGCCACGATAACCGAGGGATTACTGTATAGGGATTTGACATGTTCACAAGAGGGGTGCTTTGTACTTACAGGCAGCTTGCGACACCACTTGGGAATCTCCATTGCAAATGGGTGAAAAAAAGGCATGCCAAAGAAAAAGACAAACATACTTCAAGCAAAGTGGACAGACGAGCAATGTTTCGAGAAAAGGACCGACTGTTTACGATGCGAGAATGGAGTGAGATGTGCAAAAACATACAAAGGCCAACAAGTGAGCTGACTTTACCTCCGTCAGGCCTGGCGTGATGGTGGGAGCTGCGATGAAGACAACGTAGGGAGCGAACTCAGCCGTTCGGAGAATCTTCAGCGCCTAAAATGGGGAAGATGCGGAGAGACTTTTTCAAATTAGCAAATTTATTTGAAGTGAACAAAATACCGTGTCGCAACTCCCTCGTGTAAGGTCTCTACGAGCACTGGGCGGAGCGTCACATTTTTTTCTGTGTTTTTTTTTCTCCTGTTAGTCAGTGCGAATGGCGGAGCGATCGCTAATACGAGAGGAGTATATACTACTTCTCGTTGGCAAGTGGTCGTGCGTTATCCTATTGTGAGGACATTTGTGTGCATCATTTCCGGAATATTTTGAAGGGAATACAAACGCAAACAACCCTCGATAGGTTGCATCAGAAAGTCAGGGTGGAGGCGGGGCAAATAGAGCCAAGAAGACAAGAAAGGTATCAAAATTTTAAACGGAATTAGAATTATGTTTAGTCCAAGGTTAGATTAAACTTATTTTTGAGTGTGTCTGCATCGTAATCCAAGTTCATTTAAATTTGTTTGTTACGAGCGCGTTGGCATGCAGAAAGTCCCCTTTCGCGAAATCTGTCTAATTTTAGTATACTATTAAACACATTTTAGTACTATTAAACCACTAGTTATTTGTCACTTTGTTAATAGATGGCGAATTAGAAGAAATAAAACATTTGTTCCAAGCCAATATCCTGTTTTGGTGTTTTTTCAGAGGGTTGGAACAAATTAATTTCTTTTTAGTTCATTTCTACGGGAAAAGTTTGTTTGAGTTACGAGTAAATCGACATACGAGCTCAGTCCCAGAACAAATTAAGCTCGTATCTCGAGGTACCACTGTACACCACGATGACAATAAAGCTATCAATTCAATTTAAAACTGCACTTTCGATCAGATCGGGGACATCCCAATACCATACCATACGTAGCGTGGTAGCTCTTACCTGCGGCTCAACGTCTAGAATTGAAATCATGCCCTGGACGTGGATTTGTCGAATGGTCTCCAACCTGGTTCCGTACATGGCATCTTCGTGGCTACCGTACTCCAGGTAGTCATTGTTGCTGATGTCCTGCATCATCTGGTCGTGCGTCACAAAGTAGTAGTTCTTTCCGTTTTCCTCGTCTTTTTTCGCGGGCCGAGTCGTGTCTGACAGAGACGTGAGCAAAAGGTTGGGTTTAAAATCCCCAGGACGGGCAGGGCGGATTTTTTGGCGCGCTTCTTACGGGGGATGGGGTAGGCGAAGCGCTCCGGGTGTTTAGTGATGAGCGTGTTCTTGATGTGCCTTCTGCCGACTCCGTGTGCACCTGAACGGAAGCGGAGATGGCGGTCAAGCAGCGGACCGGGTCATTTTCAAGGATACACGGTCGATTGGTCGCCGATCTTTTGGTCGCCAGTCTTTTGGTCGCCCGGAAGGTAAGTGATAATTACCATTACCATTTAAATCGTTGCTCAAATTCCCTAAATACAAACTGTGAATTACTATTTAGTCATACTTAATGCCCTAGTAATTATTAGGCTAAAGAAAAGCGCCAAATTTCCCGGACTTTTATTGTTTTTTGTTGGAGAACTTGTTAAGACCCTGACGGACGTAGCTTCTTAAAGGGACAACGCATGTACATACAAACTCTTCTACACTCACACGTCGGCTCAGTGAAACTGCTCATGGCCATTGTTGGCTTTTATTGATGCGTAGACCGTGTTGTTTTACTTGTTTTGTCGCCGGTCTTTTGGTCGTCGGTCTTTTGGTCGCCGGTCTTTTGGTCGCCCGTTGTCGCGGTCAGGGCGAACAAAAGACCGCGACCAAAAGCCGGGCGACAAAACAAGGTAAAACAACACGGTCTACGCATCAATAAAAGCCAACAAAGGCCATCGACCGCACACGATTTTCAAGGTAGACTTGACGTACCCAGCAAGACCAGCGTTTTCCTCTTGAATGAAGGCAGTTTAACCACTTCCTCGTATGTCACCAGGTCTAGTTGGTCGAACACTGATGGAATACAGCAGAGACACGGTCTTACCAAAAAATAAAAAATAAATAAAATCATGAAAGTAATGAAATGGACCAGATTGGAAGAAAAAAAAGGGGAGTAACAGTTAACATTCCCTCATATTTTTTGATTTTTGTCATTCAAAGACTCAAATATTCATTTTATTAATATATTTTATTTTGTTAAGAAAAGGAAAATAAATGAAATATTGCCATATTTTTGGACTATAAATCGCACTTGAGTATAAGCCGCATTTTAGGGAAGGCATTTTTTTTAATCAGATCAGAAAGCAAAAACAAAAACACTTTAAAGTAAAATAAGCAGCTGTTAATGTAACATTTACATTTTTGGGGGGTAACTATAGACTAGGCTTTTGGTTGTTAGACAGACAAAAAAAACATAAGTCGCACTTTAATATTAGTAAAAGTGCGACTTATGGTCCGGAAAATACGGTATATAATAAATCAGTGTTTGGAGGATTACTGAATCTTTAGCAAGAAACAGCGTTTAGTGTATTTCATAGTCCAAAATCTGGAATCTGTGTCAGGCAATAACAAAGACCACACTAGCCGCGTGTTACTACATTATTTGCCGTTACTTCCAAAAATAACTTGTCATTAAAAAGTGAAACACACGTTAGGAAGGACGAGGAATAAAAAACAGAGAAGAAGAAGAGAAAGGAAAAAGAAGCTGGTTGCCAGCTATTTGAAGGTACTTACATGCAGCCAAGTCATTGGGTATGGGACAGCATGAGAAATGGGCAGAGGGTGGGAGCGGAAGGGTTAATAAGACACACATTCAAATTCAAACGGAGGGAAAAAAATAAATAAATCACGTGGCATCCAAGAATAAGACAGAGGCAACATGGCGTACCGCATTTGACAGAATGAAATGTGCCGTGTGTTTACCTGCGTTGTGCTTAGCCAAGTATTTGTCTTTATACTGTTTCTTCTTTTTTCCAAACCACGTGCAGCTGGCTTGCTGTTCCTGTTTGGTCTTCTCCATGGCGATGCACGCCACGCGCCTGCAAACATCACGATTGGTGGGATTCATTTAGGCAATCTGTGGGCACTTCTCTTTCAAAGAAAAGGATTGGGGAGAATTATCAAGATATTCAAGTGATGTATCAAAGAATGAAATCTCAAACAATACCAAAGAGCATGCAAAGTTTGGTTTTTTTTCAAAATGAGAGATAATAAAGAAGGAATGTTCTTTTCTTTACTTTTTTTTACACACCAAATTGAAATGAAATTTCACTGCATTTCAATGGAGTTAAACTAATCCGCAGTAATGAATTTAAAACTCTGGGTAGGCTGAAAATGTTTCAAAATGGAATACCAAGTATTTTTTTTAGAAAAAACAAGTGTGTTGTATGATTAATGTCGTTATTTGTTACACATTCTTAAAAATCTTTGTGATTATTCATATTGTCATTTGTCTGATATTGCTCTTGCTTTAAAGCACAGGTGTCAAAGTGGCGGCCCGGGGGCCAAATCTGGCCCGCCGCATCATTTTGTGTGGCCCGGGAAAGTAAATCATGAGTGGCGACTTTCTGTTTTAGGACCAAATTAAAATGAAGAGTATAGATGTATATTAAATTTCCTGATTTTCCCCATTTTAAATCGATAATTGCTATTTTTTTAATCCAGATTTTCTTTGTTTTTAGTTCAAAAATCATTTTGTCAAATCTAAAAATATATTTAAAAAAGCTAAAATAAACATTGTTTAAGATCTTTTAAAAAACGGAATATTCAGGGCTTTTAATCCAGCTCTTTTAATCCATTTATTTAAAAAAATATCTAAGTATCATATCTAAAATGGTCCGGCCCACGTGAAATCAAGTTGACGTTGACGCGGCCCGCGAACCAACCCGAGTCTGACACCCTTGCTTTAGAATGAAATGAAGATTTGGGTGAAGCTGAATTTTAAATTTTAAATCCCAATATCACTTCATGGTGATAGGTCATTGGTTTCACCTATGCAGAGGCAAACCGTGACATGACTCATTTTTATTGTACAATTCAAATCGTGATAGTCTTGATCATTTATTTTTGAATACTCATACAGAGTAAATCATTGTGATAGTGGGACTAGACACATTATGTTGAAGATGAATTGTTTATACTACTTCCAAGAGAATTTTATTTGGATAGATTTCTGGTGGTGGAGTAGTGATAACTGCTAAAGCCCAACAGATTCGCTTGTGTTGTACATATAGTATATGAAATGTATACCCATAAAATATAAAAACATCCAAAATGAGCGCACAAATGGTTTCTCACCACTCCTGCAGTTCCGGTGAAGGAATGAGTCCCGCCGTGCCATTCTTGGTGTTCTCTAGCTTTCCCTGCCACCAATTGTGGTCATCCTTGGAGATGATCTGAATAATGTCACCCACCCTGAAGCGAATGCCCGCTTCCTTACAGGGGATGAGGTCATCTTTTGTCGGGTCGTACTCAAATTGAGCACGGACGTAGATCTGCAGAGGCGGAAGAGTCAGACGCAATTTGACTTTGTGGCGTCGCCAAAGACAATGTGTAAGTGAGCGATTCTGGCGTCTGCGTGAACGTTCAGTATGTCTTACAAATGCATACCTGTCAACCTCTGCCGATAACTGCCCTTATAAATGATTATGATTCCCCTTACAAACCCCCCAAAAACCTTACAAACACCGTACGACTCGTACGGTGTTTGTAAGGTTTTTGGGGGGTTTGTAAGGGGAATCATAATCATTTATAAGGGCAGTTATCGGCAGAGGTTGACAGGTATGCAAATGCAAAGGCAGCACTGGCTAATCAACATTAAAGTAGTAAAGGGAGTAAGTATAAGGGTAGCTAAAATGTCGGTATGAGCTAACGCTAAATGCCAAAATGGATCATTCCAGAATAAGAAGATATTTGTACATACACATTTTTTAAACTATCTTTAAGTTTTCATTTCCCTTTGCTTCTACAGATTTGAAACACAGACTCAGAAACTGCGTTTTATTTTTCGAATTTCACAAAAAGACTAGTCCAAATGTCATAGGTGGAACTCCAATTCTGGAATGACCCTCAATTGCTAAAGTCATTTTTGAACATGAAACGACAACAAAGACTTATTGCTGTTTGAACCTTCTTGTATTAGAATCTCCAAAAAGCAAATATTGGCTAAGACGTAGATATATTCATAAATATTCTGAACTTAAATCCTATTAAGCATACAAAATATATAATTTTAATGAAGACAGGGATGAATGAGAGAGCCAGAATCTACTTTTACCCGTTTCCCCTATTCGACATCTTACCTTAATGGACAATTTGTCCTGGATAGCGGGTCTGGAGATCTATGGAGTTGAGAGCATCACACACTTACACATAAATCATGCAGTAGAATATGTTGTGGGGCACAAACAAAAGGCTCACTCGCGATTGTGAGCGGAACGTGACATAATTCATCAGCTCTCAATGTTAAGTAAGTCATGCATCTTGTGAATGTTGAGGTTTACACATGTTTAATGTTTTGTTATTACACTGAGCTCATGAGTACAAAACAAGAGTTTCTCCCAGTGATTTATAAGCCTGGTGGGCCCGCACCTCTCGGCAGATTAAGAAGTGCTGCAAAATATTAATCTAGCGTTTATACGCAGACAAAAATGTACGTGGCTTTTGCATCTTTTCTGGAGGAAACCTTGCTAAACGTATGGTATCGGACTGCTTAAGTGAATCATGGAATGGTTCATCCACACGCATGAAAATTTGGACAACATTGATTTTTTTAAATGTGCAATTGGAAAAACAACAACAACTGGAGGTTTGCTGGAAAACTCACCTGACGAGCTTTGGGTTGAATTGTTGCTGGCAGGTCCTATTTGGGTAACAAATGTATTATTTTCATTACTCAAAGGAAAATTTGCGGAAATTCGAGTTACGCCGGCGTGACCGGACGATTCGCCGAAAGACGTTTCGCCGACGGACGTTTGGCTGACGGACAGAAGCGCTCGCCCCACCCCCGGATCGTGTGTGTACATGTTTTTCAACCTCGGCCCGCGGGCCATATACGGCCCATTACAGATAACATTCATTTAGGAATAACAAGGGCATGTACTGCCCCCCGCTGGACATATTTCTAAATACAAGTACGTACTACAATGTGCTGCCAATTTTTTTATTTTTTTTATTTTATTCTTGCGTTTAATGTAGTAGCCATTTGGACATGCAATGTAATTTATCAAAGCTGGGGATTGATGTCTGACACTGACAAAAACCAACACTAGAAGACTTGTGTGAAATTCTAAGTGCCTTGGACAGACTAGAGGGCTTAGAGAACAATACCTGGAAATGCCATGGAACACACTTTTACTTCTAGTTTAATTTTAAATAATTTCCCATTATTTTATGAAATATATGGGTCATTTTCACATAATTCAGCAAATAACGGTAAAGATATGGCCCTGGACTTTCCCTTTATGTGTTACAAAGTTATAAAAATTAATTACTACTGCTTTGTTTGCCACATATTATACTACATTTGGCACCAATTTTAAGAGAAATCTATTTGAGACACAAATACATTGAGAGCCAGTTTATGTTGAATTTGTCCACTCCGTTAGATGTCCAGAATCTAGTGTCACAGTTTATAGGAATGAAAAGTCGGGTTATGATTTATTTGTTTGTCTCTATTTAGAATGTGTTGTTTAGATTTGTTTCAATAGTATTTTCACTCAAGTTGTCTTTGAGAAAAATGCAAAAGAATTGCAACTGCAAACAGTTTTACTGATGTACCTTTCATATCAGTTAGTGTGTCTTTACCGTTATCACATGAGAAATACACCAAAAAATTCACAGTAAATACACCAGGTGGCTGGTGTGGGAGAAGTACCAGGATGTTGTCAGCCATATTGTCAACGCCAGCTAAGCAGAAGCCATGAGAATGAAACTAAAACCAAGGTAAGGACCATACCTGTGAAATGTCGTAACAATTCCATGTCTTTACCGATGTCCTAAAAACTTGGTGAACATAATTACTTTGCTTTTTAATGAACTGGGCATGGTGTATGCATGCAGAACACTATCATTTACTGAGTGCCAAGAAATACCATCTACCAATGTCAAAGGCTGAGGTGGAATGTTGTGTCTTTACCGTTAATAAATTTTGTCTTTACCGTTATAACGGGAAAGACGTATCATATAACGGGAAAGACTAAGTAGAAAAGGTGTATACAATAGATATGTAGAGATGAAATACATATTTTTAAATATACAACAGATATGTAGAGATGACGCTAACATGTTATGCTATGTTTATGTGTATACTAATTCCTGCTTTGATTTGTAAAATTTCCAGAACATGAATCCATTTAAGAAAAAAGGCGGTAAGCCACCTGCGAAAAAATCTAATGCTGCAGCGATGCGCAAATGCAGGGAGAAGATTAAAAATGACCCTGGAGCCTATCACAAATATTTAGAGAAAGAAAGGGAACGATATCAGAAAAGAAAGGCACAAGGAAAGATTCCAAATATTCACAAGCTTTCAGAGAGGGAGCAAAGGCAACTGAGAAGAAAATGGAAGCTCAACCAACGAAAGCAAAGGAGCAAGAAATTCCAACAACTGGAAGAGGATCTGCCAAGCACTCCCCCACCTAGCCCAGATGCTGATGAATTTGGTGAACCACAACCAGGACCATCGCAACCATCAACACAAAAGAAAGCTGGCAGGAGAAAGACGCAAGCCCGGGACCGCAAAGCATACAGAACAATTACCAAGAATAATGCTCAGATCAAGCAATATCAAACTGAAATACGGAAATTGAAAAGAAAGATCAGCAGAATGCAGAATGCTCAGCAGTTGAGTGTTAACGTGATCAGCGATTCTCCAGCATCGAAGGCATATTCCCTCCTTTCCAGCGGGAATAACAACAGGATAAGGAAGGAGCTAACATTCTGCTATGCTATCAAAGATGATCTCAAAGCAAAGGTACTAGCCAGCAAAAAGCGACAAAATGAAAGAAAGGCTATACACGCTGCAGTTGTTGGTCCCATTCTACAAAAGTACAGATTGATCAACAAGGCGAAAGATGATTTGCAGCTGACCAGGCATGGTATAACTAGAAATGTCAACTGTAAATCCCTCTTGCAGCACTCCCGTCAAGATGTCAGTGCTATTATTCATCAAGCAGCCATTTACTTTAATTTAATCTCACTCCCTATTTATATATGTAACAGCTTAATTCAATCACCTTGTCTCTTGTCAATACTGTACCAATTTGACGTGAATATAATAATATATAATGATTTGTGCTTTCTTTCAGCATGGAGCATCAGTATCTTGTGACAGAGAACATTTGTCACCTGTCCAGATCAGGCCCTTCGCTAATAAGGCAGCACTCTCTGATTATGACAGCCTGGAAGAATCTACTGAAATCTTTCCTATCGAAGATGAAGTCAGTACCACAAATCTGAAGTTAGGTGATTTTGTTCTTGTGAAGTATTGCGGGAAAAAGTCCGTTCAACATTTTGTGGGAAAGATCATTCAAAACTTTGATGAAGATGATGAAGCTCTGGTGCAATTTATGCGTCGCAAGTCCAGTGTTATGAAAAAACCTTTGTTTGTGTATCCTGAAATGGATGACTTGGATGACATACACATAGACAATATTGTTATGAGATTGCCACCTCCTACAACAACAGGAGGAACCTCACGCACTGGAAAGCAGCATGTTTTTGATGTAGACCTAGGGAACTACAACTGTTAAGATTGTGCACTCAAGTATCCTATCATTTGATCATTGCTAACTTTGATTATATTGGCAACTTCTTTATCATTTGTCAGTATTAGCTTAAGATGTTTAGGCTTTAAGACAATTTCATGTTGTTGACAGTAAATCTGTATTTACAATTTCTTCCGTAAGACCGTATATATGTGTTCGAGTTGTATTACAATAAAGTTTACAGATATTAATCAATGTGTATATTTTATTTTTGCAGGGCTTTAAGAAAAAAGAAAAAAAAAAACAAATTTTTTTTATTGAATTTGACTTCAAAGTTTCCCCGGCAGATATCCCAATATAAGGGCTGGGGTACACTGTTACCATCATTTTACTGAAATTGCAACTAAGAGTACTTTATATAATTGCCACTAGTTCTTAATGGCCTTTTCCACACTACTGATACCCACAACAAAACACATAAAGGTCTTAGTTTTTCCCTGACATAGACTGAAGTTTCACCATACTGTCTTTTCCGTTATGCTTGGTCTTTACCGTTTTTGGAATAACGGGAAAGACCAATCCATATTTTTTAAATTTTAATTAATTATGTTTTCATTAAAGTTCCAGCTAAGATATTTCCAGGCAGTGCTAGTGTTGCTAATTAGAGATAATCAGAATGCTTGAATTGCATTTTGTAAATTATTCATTTTCTGAAAGTGTCTTTACCGTTATTTGCTGAATTATGTGAAAATGACCCATATATTCAAAATGATTTGCTGAATTTACCTTAATTCAAAGATTAATCTCAACGTTTTCTATGCTGGTGTAAATTTTCTGGAGTAGGATTTCTGGATTTACAATTTCATTACAGTAGTACTTACTGTTACTACTACTTTTTCTCTATTTCTTCTGTCACGTACTGTTCTGCGTGATCTCCAAATGGCTACTACTTTAAAAGCAAGGATAAAATAAAAAATATAAAAAATTGGCAGCACATTGTAGTACGTACTTGTATTTAGAAATATGTCCAGCGGGGGGCAGTACATGCCCTTGTTATTCCTAAATGAATGTTATCTGTAATGGGCCGTATATGGCCCGCGGGCCGAGGTTGAAAAACTTGTACACACACGATCCGGGGGCGGGGCGAGCGCTTCGGCGAAACGTCCGTTCGGTGAACTGTCCGTCGGCCAAATGTCTTTCGGCGAATCGTCCGAGCACCGCCGCAAGAACGCAACTCGCATCTAACGTTGGGACTTTCAAGATCAACTCACCAGAATAGAGCTGTTGACGCTTGCGTGACCATTAGCAGCCGAATGTTGTGACAAATCTGGTGACTCCTTCTGCCAAATAAAGAGTGTCATGTCTTCCCTGTCTTTTATTTGGACATGTAAGCAAAACAGGGCTCGTTTGGTTCTGTACCTCGCAAGACTTGGACTGGGACCGGTAACTGGGTACTATCTTGAACGTGATGCTTCCTCTCATTTCCCTCTGTGGGTAACAAATGACGACTGTCACAATGTGAACGCTTTTGTAGCACGACGATAATTACTCACAAGCATTTTTTGTAGCTGTTCCACCGTTTGATTTGCAACACTGATGCCGTTAATCTCCCTGATTTCATCTCCTACGTGCAGGGTACCTGAAGGTGAGGAGTACAAGACTGAGGCCATCGGCATATGACGACGGGCGTATAAACGGGAAAGGGAGCCGACCTTGCCGGTGAATCATTCCGCCGTGCATGATTCGGGCCACGATGCAGTGGTTGAGCTCGTTCATTTTCAGCGTAATGCCCTGCAAAAAAATAGAAAGCCGCAAGTCAGCAACTTGGATTCAAAGCAAGAACCCACCCATCAAAATAGTTGTAGATTTACAGTGGTACCTCTACATACGAGCAATTTGAGATACGAGAAAAATTTCGGGCAGATATTTATCTTGAGACACAAGACAAATTTTGATATGCGAGCATACAGCGGACGCGAGAGGCTTCTCGTAAGAACATCATGGCCACTGTCTCTATCCCCGCAACTCCCTCGTCTAATGTTTCTCTGGTCGCAACTCCCTCTTTGGAATGTCTCTGCGAGCACTGGGCGGAGCCTTGCATTTTTTCAGCGTCTATTTTACCCGTTAGTCATTGCGAATGGCGAGGCGATCGCTAATACGAGGAGTATATACTACTTCTCGTTGGCAAGTGGTCGTGCGTTATCCTATTGTGAGGACATTGGTGTGCATCATTTTGGGAATATTTTGAAGGGAATACAAAAGCAAACAACCGTCGATAGGTTGCATCTGAAAGTCAGGGTGGAGGCGGGGCAAATAGGGTACACGGTCGATTGGTCGCCGGTCTTTTGGTCGCCCGGAAGGTAAGAGATAATTACCATTACCATTTAAATCGTTGCTCAAATTCCCTAAATACAAACTGCGAATTACTATTTAGTCATACTTAATGCCCTAGTAATTATTAGGCTAAAGAAAAGCTCCAAATTTCCCGGACTTTGATTGTTTTTTGTTGGAGAACTTGTTAAGACCCTGGCTGACGTAAATTCTTAAAGGGACAACGCATGTACATACAAACTCTTATACACTCACACGTCGGCTCAGTGAAACTGCTCATGGCCATTGTTGGCTTTTATTGATGCGTAGACCGTGTTGTTTTACCCTGTTTTGTCACCGGTCTTTTGGTCGCCGGTCTTTTGGTCGCCTGTTGTCGCTGTCGGGGCGACCACAAGACTGGCGACCAATCGACCGCACATGGGCAAATAGAGCCATCCCAGGAGGTGTAAAAATTCAAAACAAAGTTAGAATTAAGTTTAGTGTAAGGTTAGATTACATTTATATTTGAGTGTGTCTGCATCGTAATCCAAGTTCATTTAAATTTGTTTATGGCGAACAGCGAACGCACCATGGCCTCGTCGGTGTTCTTCTGGAACTGAACCAGCCGGACCCTGGTGACGTTCTCTAGATCCATATCTCCGTTGGTGCTGTCAGGCGAGTCGCCGTTCAGGTAAGGGGACGTAGGCGGGGGGGTCACTCGGAGCGCCTCGTCGCTGTAGACCTCGTGGGCGACCACATCGTGTGTTTGCAGCAAAGCCTGAGTGCAAAGAAACAAAAAACAACACACACATTAACAGTTTGTGTGGCTTACACTAATTCCTTTACGGCCACTGACCTGCTTGCTCTATGTTTTTACTAACTAGCTGATAGCGCATTAACATGTAACATACGGGCTAATGCACACTGGGGGGGATTTAGAATTGAAGACCCCTGTACACACACACACACACACACACACAAATAAATAGACAAAATAGCTCCCTGTTGATGTAACAAATGAATCATTTTTTGGATAACTCCAGCCTAAAAAACACAACATAAGCCGTTGGCGGTCATAGTGGAAAAAATAAGTGGCACGCAGAGCCAAACTATGAAAAAAGTGTAATTTATAGTCCGGAGAATACGATAAATGATAGAATCTTCTCAGTGAGTATTCATAGCTAAATGATCAAATCTCACAGACAGCCATAACGATTGAAAATGTGCAATAAAAGTAATTTTGTAACCGTTTGCCTCTGCATAGTTGAAACCAGTGAAATCATCAAAAGCACGGATTCTTCCAGATGTCGTGTGGCTCAATGGAAAGCAGTAGTGGAGACTCAAACAGATTGGATAATTTCATTAGTGAGTAAAAACTCGCGATAGGACTTTGAAGGGGAATGCCCACTCCACCAAATATGGCGGTGCTTTGAATTTTTCTGCCTAGAACTACTCTCAGAGAACTCTAGTTTTTGATAGACTGATTCAGCTGCACGTAAAGCTCGCGTGTGTGTGAAAAAAGCAATCTCCGTGAGATCACAAGGCAATGTGGGCTAATAGCGGATAAAAGCGGACCAAAAGTGTCTTTCAATTGCAAATTTAAGCCCAATTAGAAAAGCACAACTATTCACTGTTTTCCTGGCATACACAAAAAAAAATACTGCATTTCAGCACATAACTGTGAATATTTTTGGTCATTGAATTTCTCTGACAACTAACTATTCTACCTCATAAATTGTAAATATACATTCTGTACACACACAGGCAACCTTTCATTTACCGTGTACGCAATCAAGGATACTAATCTCCAGAAATACTCGGAAACACAAAAATAGTACACCTTCAAGAGGAAATCCCTTCCAAAATCCTCAAGCCTTTACGATCAATCCCCGAGTACATCCATAATCCCGTCTCCTGTCCCATTTCATCCGTGAAACCCGGCAGCTGTGCGCACAAACAATCATCCCAACAACAGGACCAAGCACTTTGAGTGATTTCTAGCTTTTCCACCCCATGAGTCTATCCTCGCTCACCAGCTCAGGTGCTAAGCAGCTTTGTGGCTAGGCTAGTTATGCGGATTGCATACACTCTCCTACTTATAACACAGAAGCTCCTAATTGCCCACACTGACACACAAACGGAATGCGAGAGAAATTCTGGAGAATCCTTTTTTTTTTAAATTTGAAAAGCACTATGTTGTGGTATCTTTCTACCTCCTGAAAGAAATACATCCAGGGCGTATTCACACCAGTAATAATTGGCTTTCTGTTGTCTAGACCAACATTTTTAATATACCGTATTTTCACAACTAAAATTTACCCATGGTAAATTTCACACCTAAGAAACACACCCATTTTCGCACTGAAGTCTCAAATTTTCTCTATAATGGTCGATGCGCCCAATCGGTCCGTGTGCCTTGTCTGTGCAGTAAATTCCATTTTTGTATGGCCCTGACCGCTTGAGTGACTGGTTTTATCAAGTTCCCGGAATACACAACTCTGACCGACAGTGGGGCCAAGCATGTTAAAAGCCCAACTCTTTATATCAGAGCGTGACCGGACGTTTTGTCGGCGGACACTTGGTCAACGGACACTTGGTCAACGGACACTTGGTCAACGGACACTTGGTCAACGGACACTTGGTCAACGGACACTTGGTCAACGGACACTTGGTCAACGGACACTTGGTCAACGGACACTTGGTCAACGGACACTTGGTCAACGGACACTTGGTCAACGGACACTTGGTCAACGGACACTTGGTCAACGGACACTTGGCCAACGGACACTTGGCCAACGGACACTTGGCCAACGGACACTTGGCCAACGGACACTTGGCCTACGGACACTTGGCCAACGGACACTTGGCCAACGGACACTTGGTCAACGGACACTTGGTCAACGGACACTTGGTCAGAGAGCGGGAGAGAGAGGGAGCGAGAGGGAGCGAGAGAGAGGGAGCGAGAGAGAGAGGGAGCGAGAGAGAGGGAGGGAGCGAGAGAGAGGGAGGGAGCGAGCGAGAGAGAGGGAGCGAGAGAGGGAGGGAGCGAGAGAGAGGGAGGGAGCGGGAGAGAGGGAGGGAGCGGGAGAGAGGGAGCGAGAGGGAGGGAGGGAGCGAGAGGGAGGGAGGGAGCGAGAGAGAGGGAGGGACCGAGAGGGAGGGAGCGAGAGGAAGGGAGGGAGCGAGAGCAAGCGTGAGAGACAGCGAGAGAGCGAGCGAGAGCGAGAGAGCAGCAAGGTGTTGAAATACTTTATATGGTCATTTTTATCAAACAGAGAACTTGCAATACAGCAAGGTGTTGAAATATCAAAATTATCAATAAGAGCACTCAATTAACACATAGGCTGCCATTGACGGCGGTAGACGTCTGATGAACCTTCATTCTCTATTTCTAGCTGAGAGAACTTGCAATACAGCAAGGTGTGGAAATACTTTATATGGTCATTTTTATCAAACTGAGAGAACTTCCAATACAGCAAGGTGTTACGCTAGCGATGATAAGCCCGTTAAGTGGAAAAATGTGTGGTTTCAGAACTGCTTTGAACTACAGCAGCCTAGCACAGTCACTTTCCCACAAATTGAAAGGGAAGCGAGACCACCAACGCAGCAGTCTCAGACCGGATATCTACTCCGCACTAGTGTTCGCTGGTTTGTAGCCGTGCAAGTCAAAAAGATGCACCCAACCAACTGTGTTCAAATTTAGTCCATACCCAACAGGCCAGGTATGAATGCGCTATTAAAAACTCAAAAATTAATATTATGAGTGCAAATCTTACCATGAAGTGTGGTTGTGTGAGGATCCTTCTGAGCTCCTTGGCCTCGATGTTGTCTGGATAACAGGAGATGGTCTCCAGCACCTTCAGGGGGGAAAAAAATGACAAAGCATACATTAATAGCAATGACACCAATAATTTGATTCCAAAATATTGTCCCAGGGGCAATAATTCACCCCTGGGCTGCATATAAACAAAATCATAACTCGTGCATAAAAGGGTTAAATGATGAGTTTCATAGAGTTTACCTCTTTGGCACGCTGCACTCCATCGCTGGGAGGATTTCGTATTTGTGGGGACGACCTGGTGTTGATTTTGTCATATAACTGCAAAAAAAACAGAAAAAAACAGCACCATTAAAAATAATAAGCAACTGAGATCGTCTGACCTTAACTGGCCTACTTAGTTTCTTTTGTTTTATCCAGCGGTGAAAATATATATTAAAAAAAAAAACACTTGGAGTTTTTCCTGACTTGTTTTGGTTTTAATTTGAACATGTCCGAAACAATAAGAACAAAAAACAGATGAAAAATAAAATGGGAAAATTTGTTCAATGACTGCCTTAAATAGGGTTAAGCAATTATCAAAATAATGATCATCATAATTGCACTGTGGCATCTTGGCCATCTTTATTTAACTCTTTCACTCCCTGCCATTTGCGATTTGAACAGATTTTCCATCAGCCACATAATATTGGATTTGATGACTACCGTATTTTCACGACTATATGGCGCATCACATTTAAAGCCGCAGTGTCAGTAACAAGTGCCATTTCTGTATTTGACACACACAAAGGACGCACCATTTTTAAAGAAGCAGCCAGGCATGGCAAAACATACACCATCTTAAACATACGAACACACGCTAAAAACGAGTTTTTAAAAAGGCAACGGAAGCAAAACGGAGTTTGGTTGTACTTTATTTAGCCATTTTACAATGTACTCGCGTCACAATCAGCCAAAAATCCATCAAAGTCCTCATTTTCTGTGTCTGAATTGAACAATTGTCCAAATGAGTCATCGAAAACGCTGAGTTTTATACGTTCGTCCAGGCGGCCACAATCCATTCGCAAATAGTAGCTAGCTAGTAGCTAGCGTAACTAGCCAGGCGCTGCCTGCCACCCTTCGTAAAGCTGTGTTGATGTCGATGTCCACGCCAACATCTAGCGGCAGGAGTTCTTTTGTAAATCCAGCCGGAATGACGGCAAGCACTAAATTAGTGTGCTCGCCGTCATACTGGGTATATTGACAAAAGAACTATATATCCCAGCAGTCACTGCGCAGTACTTTTTCTACGGGGAAAATAGTAGAGTCGGGGGCTGCTTGCCCTAGTTGTGAGAGCTGTAGAGGATGGTGTACCCTATCGACTGATTTATTTTATTTTATCGTGATAATTTTAGTATTGGTCCATATATAAAGCGCACTGGATTATAAGGCGCCCTGTCTATTTTGGAGAAAATTTAAGACTTTTAAGTGCTTTTTATAGTCGTGAAAATATGGTACATGAACACAAACAAGGATTAGACTCAATCAGATCTTTCATCGTGAAGAAAAGTTAACGACTTTCATCATTTAATTTTGTGCTGTTGAGCATCATAAGGGACAGGTTTGACGTGTCTTTGATAGCGAATGAACAAATGTCCAACTCTGGGGAAGGAAATAGACGTAATGCACAAGAAGCTTGACTTACATCTAACAAAGTGTGGAGATGTTGATCCTGGAAGACACTGTGGAGAAAGTCCACATCTTTCTCACTGCAGTCTGTCAAAGCATGAATCTCTTCTAGACTGTCCAAAACCTGCGATACTGCTCCTGAGTATGAAAAAACACACACACATCAGCCACTGAAAAAATGAAGTGGATGCTATAACAATTCAAAACAAAAAAAAAGATGCGTTCAGTGCGATCGCCCAATGGGTTCCTATTTAAAAAAAGTCAACGAAATGGTACTGGTGGACTTCGGTCTTACGCCCTCGGGGTCAAGAATGGTCACGATATTACGTGAATAAAGTCATACATGGTAAGTTTACAAGTAAAAAAAAAAATCGTAATATTACGAAATCAAGTTGTTCTGTTACTTATTTTTTACATTCTGTGAACCAGAAGTTATACAATTTCAGCGGCATCTGACGCATCAACACAAAGCTACTTTAGGCAATCTGTCGTCGAAAGATCAACTCGAGTTGCCCGTCGTTTGTCCGCCGATCGCCTATCCCTGCGCGTTTGCATTGACTTCGTTTTCAGAACCCATCGCGAGACCAGACCAAACATTCAAGACAAAAATGCAAACACTGATTGTACAGGTTACCAACAGAAACAAACAACAGGCAAAAAACAGGCAAAAGGGAGGAATAGATAAACAGGCAAAGTCACAACCATGTAGACGAGTAAACAATTAATTTGGCTGGAGTACCTGCTGCATTGCCCACACATGCAGCAAAATCAGAGGAAAAGTAGCAGTGGCGTCAGTACGACATTAGAAAGAAGGTCAGCTCACAAAGTCACACAGTGGATAGTTGCAAGGAGCAGCACATTTACGTCAAGGGAAAAATAACACAACTCTTGTCAATATCCTCAGATATTGGAAACGGCAGTCAAAATTCAAAACAACTACTCTATCTTTCAGACTTTGAGTGGTACAATAAGTCACAGGAATATGTTGCATTTATGGGGGGAATTTTTCATTGACCGTATTTTCTCACATATTAGCTGCCTCCGCGTATAAGCCCTACCCTTAACATTGCCTTAAAATTGTTGAATTTTACAATTTTTCTCATATAAGACGCCCCCTGATTCACAATTTTCACTTCCATATTCATGGTTTTAATAGGTAGTACAAATGTGTTACTTTGAAGGGAAAATCTTGAGAAAAATCAGCGCATGTGGTATTTCTGAGATACTGTATAAATGGATTGCTGGATTGCACATTCCTAAAGGGTGTTTCCTGCACGTAGAAAAATTTAAAAAGGAAGTCATGTGAGCAGTACAACCAGGAAGTGTGTCCGTAGCAGTCTAGTTTGTCATCCCTAGGTAACATGGCGGCGCCCTGAGCGAGCAATGGCAGGCACAAGTGACTTTTGATGCAAGAAACGTTTATTTTCCTTGAATTTCATGGATAGCCGTTTTATCTGTTCATCTTTTCTCTATTTTGAAATAAATGATCGTATCGGCCGCTTTGTCTGGCGTTATAGCGTTTCGTCCTTGTCACCTTGTCAAGTCTAATTTATGCACATGTAAGCCGTACCCTCGATTCAGTCATATATTTTTTTTGCGACAAATACGGCATATATGCGAGAGAATACGGTAGCAGACAAAGAACTAACATTATATTAATAACAATAAAATCAAGAACAAGCTAAAAGAAGTCTGGTCACTACAGATGTCCTAACAAAGATTTATTTCTTCTTATTGAGATTCTATTTTTTCCAAAATGATTTTTGTATTGTATTACTTATCGGATGTCAAAACCAAATGGATTGCACATCTCTCATCCAATAAGTGCACTTGAATGCCGTTAAAAAGGAGGCTCTAAAAATCGGGGGTACGTACTTTCTGCAGCTAGCAGTCCTAAAAGCAGCGAAGCAGAAGACAGAAAAACTGGAATTAGGTTGACAGAAAGAGAAAAAGTGTCACAACAATTTGATTTGCAAAGGCAGAAAGGTCAAAGTGAAGGAATACGAAGGGCAAAGGATGACAGAAAGATCAGCAACAGCAAAGAGGAAAACTACCATCAGCAAAAGCAGGAGGGAAAAAAAGCTGATAGGATTCTGCAAGCGTGCACGACTGAGGCCGGCAGAATGTCTGCGAATCACAACTGAAACATAATGAGCGGGAATTGGGAAACGCAAGTGAATGATTCAGCAAATCCGTGTACGCTTATAATGAGATTAGGGCCACTGCTTTGATGAATGTTTCATTAGAGTGGCATTATAATGGTTTGTTTTGAAAGTGCTGTATTTAGTTTTATTGATTTGGGAAGGATACACTGACCACAGACGGGGTGAATATTACAAAACTTTAGTCTAGAGTGGCCACATTTTGAGACATCATCTTGAATGAACAATTGCTTCTTTGTTTACATCTCCTAAAACAGGGGTGTCAGACTCGGGTTGGTTCGCGGGTTTGATTTCACGTGGGCCGGACCATTTTAGATATAATATTTAGATTTTTTAAAATATAAATGGATTAAAATAACTGGATTAAAAGCCCTGAATATTCATTTTTTATAGATCTAAAAGAATGTTTATTTTAGCTTTTTTTATATTTTTTTAGATTTTACAAAATGATTTTTGAACTAAAAACACAGAAAAAAATGATTAAAAACTTACAATTATTGATTTAAAAGGGGGAAAATCAGGAAATTTTATATACATCTATACTCTTCATTTTAATTTGAAACCTAAAACAGAAAGTCGGCACTCATTATTTACTTTCCCGGGCCACACAAAATGATACGGCGGGCCAGATTTGGCCCCCGGGCCGCCACTTTGACACCCATGTCCTAAAACGACTCCACAATGCATTAAACATTTATAATCCTATTACCTAATCAGAATTAATCTATAGATGAGTTGATTTCTCAAGTAATCAATAGCTGCTACATTTTCTATTCAGTAGAAAAAGGTGTATCATTTTTCATTTTCTTATGGGTATTTAACAATGAACCAAATGTATTTGGAAATGATATGTAATTTCCTCTCGTAATTTAAGTGCGAAGAAAAAGCATTGCATGTGCAGTCTGCAGCACTTTCATTGAAGGAAGTAAGACTATCTGGTTGTTGTCAGATTCGATAAAAACAGGAAGCGCTAACCAGACACCTAGTTATTTCAAAGAAGGAAACCACAAGACATAATACAACACTGAAGCTTGATTAGTTCTTTTTATGCATGAATAATCCAAGACTAAACATTCATTTCAGTAGTATGACACTGAAATGATATCATATTGCTGGTCAAAATGATAGTAAACGATAACAACGTCCTAAATTCCTTCTATCAACAGGACGGTTATTGGTACTGAAATGAATGACGCGGAACAGTCAATCAATGTCCTGACGACAAGAAACCACGTGATTAATCGGCATACGGCGCAATCCCGTCTATCGGCATCAATGGCTCGCTGCCATTGGTCTAATGAACAGGTGGGATGCCACGATTGTCACGCAGTAGTCGCACATGCATGTTCTGCAATGTGCAAATGTCGGTCCTTTTGGAGACGGGGTCAACATGAGATATTTTGTCGAATAAGAAGCAATAAAGTTCTGCAAGTGTCTGGATTTTTTTTTAAGTTTCATCCATTTTGCGCTTATTCCGAGGAGGCATATTGTTAAGACTTACCAGTGCCGTGTACGCCTACTTCCTTTAGAATAAGGGTGTCAGACTCGGGTTGGTTCGCGGGCCGCTTTAACGTCAACTTGATTTCACGTGGGTCAGACCATTTTAGATATAATATTTAGATTTTTTTTTAAATAAATGGATTAAAAGAACTGGATTAAAAGCCCTGAATATTCAGTTTTTTATAGATCTAAAACAATGTTTATTTTAGCTTTTTTAAATATATTTTTAGATTTTACAAAATGATTTTTGAACTAAAACAGAAAAAATGGATTAAAAAATTACAATTATTGATTTAAAAGGAAAAATCAGGAATTTAATATACATCTGTACTCTTCATTTTAATTTGATCCTAAAACAGAAAGTCAGCACTCATGATTTACTTTCCCGGGCCACACAAAATGATGAGGCGGGCCAGATTTGGCCCCCGGGCCGCCACTTTGACACATAAGGTGCACTTAAAAGTCTTAAATTTTCTCCAAAATAGGCAGGGCGCCTTATAATCCAGTGTGCTTTATATATGGAAAAAAATTAAAATGTGTCATTCATTGAGGGTGCGCCTTATAGTTGTGAAAATACGGTAAGTGATTTTTTTTAGGATTTCCGGAGTTTAGGGAGGTTGTCCGGAGTCCCAGAGTTTGCGTTGCATTTCCAGAGAAACTCCAGAAATTCCAGAGTAGTTGGCAGCCCTGCTATCAGGTCATTTTAGGGCCGTATCGGTACCAAGCCAATTACGATGTCGCCCAGCACTATCGAACGGCAAAATGAATTTTGAAAGCGCACTGTGTCATTCACCTGAGGAAGTCGGGTCATCCGAGAAGTCATGAAGCTCCTCAGGGGGGTCACCGTAGTAGGAATTAAACTTGTGGCTGGAAACGGCAGCCAGCACGGCACCCTAAAAAACGCAATTGGAGGAAATGGTGAAGCCAGCCAGAATGAGGAGGACCTCCTAAATAAGGCGCTGACCTTCAGCTTCCTCCTGGCGTTGAATTTCCTCAGCTGTTCCACAGTTTCAGGAAGGTGGATTTTGTAGGCGTAGCGGTCTCTCTCCTATTCCAACGCAGACCTAGTTAGCACGCGCATTTGACATTTTGGACACAATGGTAAATTGTTCAATTTGCCTTCAGCCAGGGGTGATTGAGCGCCTCGTAGACGGTGATCCTTTCCGCGGGATCCAGCATTAGCATGCGTCGCACTAGATCTTTGGCGCTCTCGGAGATGTGGGCCCATTGGCGTGGGTTCATCTAAGCAAATGGTACATTAGATTAGGTTACTTTTCCGATATTTGGAAAATTTCATTGTCACAGTAGCAAGAGGGTGAGAATACAGACACAGGAAAATACATTTTAGACATAAATAAATAGGTCATAATTAAGTTAATTAATAAATAAGTGAATTAATAAATAAGTTAATACATAAATAAATAAGTTAATTAATAAATATGTTAATAAATAAATATGTTAATAAATAAATATGTTAATTAATAAATATGTTAATTAATTAATAAATAAGTTACATAATAAAGAAGTTAATTAATAAATAAGTTAATTAATAAATAAATAAGTTAATTAATAAATAAATAAGTTAATACATAAACAAATAAGCGGGTTGCTGAGATATATATTTTTTCAGCAACACGCTTATTTCAATTATATTTAGATGTAAGAGCACAATTCTAATTAGAGCTTTGATCGATACCTGGAGACTTCATAAAATTTTATAGGGCAATTGACCACTTGTGGGAATTGAAAAATAATAAAAGTGAACGCCACAAAGACCCGCATGCTTAAAAATGTTATTTCCACAGAGGTGGATGCCACATCTTCACGGAATTAAGTTTAAGTTGTTTTTGTTTTTTAAATGACCAAAAATACTGTACTTGAATGTCTCAATTATACATTGTTTTAATCATCAGCTTAATGGCTTCCTCTGACGACAATACATCCAATCACGAGGCCATTTACATCCTTCTACCGTGAATTTAAATGGGTTGCATATTTTCGTTCATTTGCTCACTTCAAACGGATTGGACTCCTCTTGTTGTAAATGGTAAACAATAAAGGTAATATTTATTTCAATAAAACATTTCACAAGTCTATGTAATGAGATTTATCAAACGTTGATAAAAACAATTAACATAAATAAAAGCAGAAATACACTGGTTAAAGTGCTCAACAAAAGTCTAAAATTCTTTTTGTATTATTTAACACATTCCCTGCCATTTACGACGACAAATGACTTTAAATTAATTTTTTTTAACCACGTACTTTATTTTTTTCTAATCTTGTTTTTTACATTACCCATTTTAAAACTAAAAAGTGGATACTGTTATTTCTAGTTTTTCTTTTTTCCCCATTTAAAATGGAAAAACAGCTCAAATATATCTATTTAACTTTTTTTTTTCTCCGATTCGTGTTTTGATTTTCATTTTAAAATGTACTCCAAATAAAAAACAAAGACAATGGAAAGGGGAATTATTGAAGTACTGCATCTACCGGCCTCTCGAAGGCTAAACGGATTGGACGTCCAGCGCTATTAGTTGCAGCCTGAGAGTTAAATAAGTACACTATAAAAGGATAACCAATTCTAAAGCTAAAACTACATTGACTGGTTGCAGGTGGATGTCCAGAAGAAACAAGACACCCTGCTGTGACTACATCTGCCACGGATTAGCCGTGCAGGAACGAGACACTTCAATGTGTGAGGGGGTCTTTTTATCAAAGGAACATATTTTCGTAATGCTTGCCATCGAAAGCAATCTTATTTAATGAACTGGAAAAAACACAATTTAATTTCGAGGTCTGAGAAATTGGCAATTTGCATTCAGAAATGTTTTGAGCGACCGTCTTTCACGTGAAGGTCATTTATCCGGGTTGTTGTTTGTCCCTTTAATACGGGGGGCTCAAACCTGCAGACCAGGGGGCAATTGTGGCACACAGGACGGTATTTCATATCGGAGTTAAGTGTTTGTGCTTTGGATGTCGCCTATTGGGTCAAGTGATCGGAAATTGGGCCGGAGGAGGTTATTTTTAGAAGATCGGAAAAGGGTCGTTTTTTTAATGTTTTTAGGTATTTTAAGTATTCACTGATTGGCTGCCTCTTAGTTTTTCTTTTTTTTATTGGAAAAACAAAAATGGGGGGAAAAAATAAGATTTATCTTTTATTTTAATGTTTTTAATATAAAATAGAAAAATATTATTATATATTTTGAAAATAAGAAAAAGTTTAAGTACCTTACATTTTTAAAAACGGGAATAAACAGCTTAAAAAAAAATCATTCTCACCTTATTTTTCAAGTTTTATTGAAATTTAGATATGCCAGGAAACCTTTTTAAATGAAATATTTGTGGACTAGACTAAAATCAAGCTGCTCCCGAAAAAAAAAATATAAATATATATATTAAAAAAATATATATATATATTTATAAATATATGTATATATGTGTATGTATATATGTGTATGTATATATATATATATATATATATAAAGTTGGGCTTTAAAAATCATAATGAAAAGCCGAGACACGTTCATTAAAAAAAAAAAAATCACGGCGCCATTCATGATGACGTGTTCATGTTCAGGTAGGCGTTTTTTTTCCCAGCGTGGAAAAATAGGGATAACGCAGGAAGGAATTTTTTTTAATGGTGCGATTTTTTGAATGGTCATCATGAGAGTAGATAAGAATGACTTATCTACTCTCATGTGTACTCATATGTGTGTGTGTATGTATATATATATGTGTGTGTATGTATATATATATATATATATGTGTATGTATATATATATGTATATATATATATATATATATATGTGTATGTATATATATATGTGTATGTATATATATATATATATATATATATATATATATATATATATATATGTATATATATATATGTGTATGTATATATATGTGTATGTATATATATATACATACATATGTGTATGTATATATATATGTATGTATATATATATATATATGTGGATATATATATATATATATATAAATATATGTATATATATATATGTATATGTATATATATATTTTTTATAGTACCTTGTATTTTCCCTTGATGATGGCCTCAAAAAGGCGATCTTTTGTGCCATAGAAAGGCAGGCAACCCGACAAGAGGATAAAGAGGATGACTCCGCATCCCCACACATCCACCGGCTTGCCGTATGGCTCTCTCTTGACAACCTCGGGAGCCATGAAGTGCGGAGTGCCGACGCGACCTGAAAAGAGCAGCCAGAAAAAAAAGGAACCTCAAGAAAAAAAAAAAGGAAAAACACGTTTCTATATATAAATATCACAGGTGTCAAACTCAAGTGTCATATGATGATTTGTTTTACAATGGCGAAAGCAAATTGTAGGCAGTTTTTATAGTTACAAACCATTTGGGACTTCCATTACCACCAATGCAAATTAGAATTAAATTTAGTGTAAAGTTAGATTACATTTATTTTTGAGTGTCTGCATGGTAATCCAAGTTCATTTAAATTTGTTTGTTATGTTACGAGCGCGTTGCCCTGCAAAAAGTCCCTCTCTCTCCCCTCCGCGAAATCCGTCTAATTTTAGTAGTATTAAACACATAATAGTACTATTGAACCACTAGTTATTTGTTACTTTATTAATAGATGGTGAATGAGAACAAATAAAAATGTTTTTCCAATCCAATATCCTGTTTTGGGTGTTTTTTTCAGATGGTTGGAACGAATTAATTTGTTTTTAGTTCATTTCTGTAGGAAACGTTCATTTGAGTTACGAGTAAATCGACATACGAGCTCAGTCCCGGAACGCATTAAGCTCGTATCTCGAGGTACCACTGTAATATAAGTTTGACATCCTGGGCTGAGAGCAAAAATGGTAGAAAAATGATCGTGTGAAAGTACCTCCAGCAACCAGGCCGGACTCTCCCAGTTGTATCGCCACTCCAAAGCCTCCCAGTTTGACTGGAGCCGAATTCTCCTTTGAGGCGAGTAAGACGCAATGGGGCTACACACAAAAACACACACAAAAAAACATCAATATTTGAGAATTTTCATGACGAGGAAAAAAAACTTTCTTGAATAATCCAAAAATGATCTTTTCCCCTTCATTTTTCAAAGTACATAAATAAATAACAGAATATTTAATGATTGCATGTTTAATTAAAACGCATTTTCAAGATATAAAAAGGAAATATTGAATGTTTTCCCCCTTTTTTATTCACAAAATGTAAGTAATTCAAAAACATAAAAGAATATTTTCTATTAGCAGACTCAAAAAGAGAATTAGGACAAAATTCAATGTCAATAAAACATCTTTCAACCATCAGAAAAGCTTACAGATCATTTATTGGTTTAAACCCTGTGCAATGCCATATCAAACATTCAAAGGGGGCGGAGCCTGCCCTGTCTGACTTCAGTTATGAGGGTAAAAGATGAGAGAAGAGAAGAAAAGCACAGAACTCACTGGGAGAGTGAGCAAGTGAAGTCCAAGGAATGAATAAAGTTGCCTTTTTTTTTTTTTAATCTCAGTGCGTTTACATAAACTTTCCATTTTTTAAAACCATTGGAAGAAAACATATTGTACCTCTACAGGCTAACGTTGTATTGGAATTTCCCAGCTTCTCAAGTAAAGCTTTAATGGTAAGTGTGACAGACAAATTATGGTTTTGCGAAATACACAAGTATTTCAAACTAGTCACACAGAAGTAAAAGTTTTTTTTCTAAGAATAACATTATAATGTATTTTTGAGGGTAAGATCATTCAATTTTGAAATTGTAAAAAAAAAAAAAAAAGTAAACCAATATTCCAAATATGCATTCAGAATGTTAATGTAAAGTAAGCCATCAATGAGTGGTTATTTAGCTACACAATGCGTGAAAAATACCATCTAACACACAGGTGTCAAAGTGGCGGCCCAGGGGCCAAATCTGGCCCACTGCATCATTTTGTGCGGCCCGGGAAAGTAAATCATGAGTGCCGACTTTCTGTTTAGATTATAGATGTGTATTATATTTCCTGATTTTCCCCTTTTTAAATCAAGAATTGCAATTTTTTATCCATTTTTTTCTTTTGGTGTTTTTGGTCAAAAAGCATTTTGTAAAATCTAAAAATAATTATATAAAAATATTTTAGATTTTCCACTTTAATATTGAATATAATTTTAAAAAAAAAATTGTTTCAATTTGAAATGAAAAACAAATGATTAGATGTTTTCCCTTACTAAGAAAAAAAAAGTTCAAATAAACAATTTTATATCTATAAAAAAAGGACTATTTAGGGCTTTTGATCCAGGTCTTATAATCCAATTTATAAAAAACAATCTAAATATTATATCTAAAATAGTCCGGCCCACATGAAATGGCGTTGACGTTAATGCGGCCCGCGAACCAACCCGAGTCTGACACCCTTGATCTAACACATTAATAGAGAAAATGATACTCCTTTGTCATGTCGGGGGGAAAAACAGGAACTACCGAATTGTTTCAAACTCTAAATTGCAGCATTAAGTTGAATTTTGATAATAAATGTTTTTGCAAGTAATACAAATAACAATCAATACAATTAGGCTGAAAATGTAAGTAGAATGTTGATGGAATGTTATTTGGCTAAACAATGGGTTAAAAAAATATGACAATAGACAGTACTGCAGGTAACAATACTTCCTTGGTCGTGTGAGCGAAATAATATTAAAGAACTTGTGAACTGACATTTCACACCTACGGAGAGGTGGGTGGAGTCGCCAAAAACTTTACTCGTGTAAGAGTAGCATTAAAAAAAGTAAAAGAAAAAGTAGTAATCCAAAGAGTTTACTGAAGTACAAGTATTTCGTAAAAATATGTCTGACCACTTACAATGTCAGATAAAAAAAAGTTTATTTTCTTCCTCAGTACATCTATATAAAGTCTTATTATATTCTACTATAATCAATGAAATGACCATAAGTAAAAAGTATGCCGTGGTAAAAAAACCCTTAGAAGTGCATTTTTCTCAAACCGCGACTAAAGTGAAAGCGTTACTACCAATGTTCCCTCTAATGTTTTTGTTTGTCTGGGCAAAAGACAACCTCCCTGAGCACACTGAGTACCGGTGTGAGCAACATCATCATTGCTCATAATGGGCACACACCAGTATCACACCTGCCATACGCAGGTGCATGTCTACTACACATAAATGATTTAGTAATAATAAAATATAATGATTAATATCTATGAATGGGCGGCCCGGTGGATGAGTGGTTCACGCGTCGGCCTAACAGCTAAAAAAATAATAATAATAGGGATTTTATTTTGTGCGCTCCATATGATTTGCTGTGCGCAGAGAAGACGAGAGTAGTGCGCAATCGCGCACGCGCGCAGCTTAGAGGGAACATTGGTTACTACCCACCTGTGCACCTGAATAAAAGTCGCAGGACCAAACAAACTATAAAAAAGGTGCACCAGAAAGTATGTCTCATTTTTATCTGCCCCTATTTTGTTTCTATTCTCAGAAAGGCATCCTTCTAGCAACCATTGCGCAGAATGAACATCTCCACTTCCCCCTCTTCGTCAGCCCTTCTGGCCATAACCGAGCGCATTTCCCTCGCGCCAATCTCGATAGTGTCTCCTTCAGCCCCGATGCTATCTTCTCTGGTCACCGCTGCCCCGAGCGCGTGTTCCCTAGACGACGCCTCCCTCCGCCTGCCGCTGGCGTTCCTCTACTCTATCTTGTTCCTCCTGGGCTTAGCGGGCAACCTCTTCGCCTTGTGGGTCTTCCTCTTCGTCCACGCCAGCCGCAACTCCGTACGCGTCTTCCTCATCAACTGCGCCGTTGCCGACCTGGTCCTTCTGACCTGTCTTCCCTTCCGGATCTTCTACCACATCAACGGGAACCACTGGCTCCTGGGCCACGTGGCTTGCAAGCTGGTGGGGAACCTCTTCTACATGAACATGTACATTAGCGTCACGTTGCTGGGATTCATTAGCCTGGATCGCTACCTGCGACTCCGGTGGAAGGGGCGGGCCAGATGCGTGGGGGTCCGGCTGTGCGGGTGCACCTGGCCCTGGAGCTGGCTGGCCTGCGGCACCCTCTGGGCAACGTCTCTGGCCGCCTTGGTCCCCATGATCGCCACGGCAGAGGACGACGAGGAAGAGGACAGATGCTTCCAATTCAAACACCGGCGGCTAGCGTATGGGAAAGCCTACTTTAACGTGGTGCTGGTGGCACTGTTTTGGTTGGTCTTCCTCACGCTGGTGGCGTCCTACGCCCAGATCGCCCGGCGGCTGATCCAAGTGTCGCGGAACAAGCCGGATCTTCCCAACGCGCAACGATACGGACGCGGCGCCAAGAAATCCTTCTTCGTCCTCTTCCTGTTCACCCTTTGCTTCGCGCCGTACCACGCATTTCGCCCGGTCTACATCGTCGCCCAGTTAAATCCGGCGACCCCCTGCGACTACTTGGGGATGGTGGATTACGTCAACGAGGTGGTGCTGTTGTTCTCCGCCTTTAACAGTTGTCTGGACCCCGTCATGTACTTTCTTTTGTCTGGCTCGGTGAGAAGGACCACTCTCCAAGCGCTGGAAAAAAGGCTGCCCAATCGGCTTTTCTTCCAAAACGAAGTGGCGTCAAACAGTTCGACGGCAGAGTTCCGAAGGTCGTCAGTCCCCGTGGCTTGGACAAGAACTGTGGACTGAGTCTACGCCAAGGGTGTCAGACTCGGGTTGGTTCGTGGGCCGCTTTAACGTCAATTTGAGTTCACGTGGGCCGGACCATTTTAGATTTAATATTTAGATTTTTTTAAATAAATGGATTAAAAGAACTGGATTAAAAACCCTGAATATTCAGTTTTTTTATAGATCTAAAACAATGTTTATTTTAGCTTTTTGATTGAAAAATTACAATTATTGATTTAAAAGGGGCAAAATCAGGAATTTTAATATACATCTATACTCTTCATTTTAATTTGATCCTAAAACAGAAAGTCGGCACTCATGATTTACTTTCCCGGGCCACACAAAATGATGCGGCGGGCCAGATTTGGCCCCCGGGCCGCCACTTTGACACACGTGGTCTACGCCAAAGGTTGACTTTCTTATACAGAAATTGGTATTTGCTCTGGTTTTTTCTTGCTTTTTTTCCTCCATTGTTGTGATTGATACATTTCAACTCATCACCCTTGTTTGTTTGTATGTATGTAATATACATTTCTGTTTGAATAAAGTATTCATTTTAAATTCCAAGATTGAAATACTACAAACTAAACGGTGTGTCATTGCCACCTGGTGTTTGGCGTTAGACTGCATGGCTTATTTGTGCAAATGCAGAGAAAATTGTTTGCTGTATATCTTGGGAATAAACTTGAATAAATGACCTGGACCTTTATCAACCCCACAAAGTTGAGCCATCATTTTAAAATATTTTCGTGTTTTAAAATGTATTAAAAATATGAACTCATTGGCTGCCATTGATGAAAATCCATTTTGACTGGGAGGCTCTGGCAGTGTGTGATACTAATCCAAAAATATTTGCAACTATAGCTAGCTCCATCTGTCGTTAAAACTAGGAATTGCAATATAGGCTAAATTGGAGCTTCTTGTGTGGGCCATAGTCAATGATATTTTCATCATTTGCTGCAGGCCAATAAAAACTGGGCAATGGTCCAGAATTTGGATACCCCTGATCAAAACTGAAAAATGGAAATATAATGTGTAATGTATAAAAAGCTGTCGACTCACCTTGACATCGCGATGTATTACGTTGTTGTCGTGGCAATAGCGAAGCGCCTCCAAAATCTGCCTCATGTAGTGGCTGTGATGGAATAAATTGAAAAAATGAATCCCAAATTAGTAGCCACTTTACTATCAAACTATATACAGTGGTACCTCGACCTACGACATGCTCGAGGTACGATGAAAATTTCGATCAAATAATTCGCCCGAGATACGATCAAAATTTCGAGATGCGACCAAGCCAGGTGGCCATGACATGAGAGGCTGTTTATCATTGTAGCGCACTGTCTTTTTTGCCGCATCTCTTTTGTGTATAACAGATACCTACGAGCACTGAACGATTCATTCAGACGAGTTTCGACCAGAAAACGCACAACGCGCATGCACGGGCAAAAAGAGGGCTTTCTGGGTAATGAAGTATACTTGTGCACACAACACCCATAGCCAATGGCACCCTTTCTCAGAATAAAACTTCATTACCCACAATCAATACGTGGGTAAGATCAGCTGTTGCATTTCCTGTTATTCCTTCTTTAGCCTGTTAGCTCCCGTGATCGCTCATTCAAGACTACTTCTTGTTGGCAAGTGGTCGTGTGTTATCCTATTGTGAGGACATTTGTTTGCATCATTTTCAGAACATTTTGAAGGGAATACAACAGCAAACAGGCCATCGATAGCGAACGTGAGGGTGGAGGCGTGGCAAACAGCTAACCCAGAGAACGAAGGTAAAAAAATTAAAAAATAGAATTCAGTTTTGTGTAAAGTTACATTAAACATATGTTTGAGTGTCTGTATATATTAATCCAAGTTAATTTAAATGTGTTTGTTCCGTTACAAGTGCGTTGTCGTGGAAAGTCCCCCCGAAACCCCACCCCGCCCCCTCTGTGCGTCTGTCTCTTTTCCCTTCGGCGAAATCCGCCCGATTTTAGTTATATTAAACACATTTTATTACTATTAAACCACTAGTTATGTGTTACTTTGTTAATAGATGGCGAATTAGAAGAAATAAAACATTTTTTTTCCAATCCAATATCCTGTTTTTGGTGTTTTTTCAGAGGTTTGGAACAAATTAATTTGTTTTTTATTCATTTCAATGGGAAACGTTCGCTCGAGTTACGAAAAGCTCGACATACGAGCTCAGTCCCGGAACGGATTAAGATCCTATGTCGAGGTACCACTGTATTGACTTAACAGCGCCCTCAAGCTTTAGGAAAAAGTGATTAGCCATGCCACATATACACGATACCCATGAAAAAATGCCTTTACCGATATTCTCATCGATTAGCATTTTTGTTCGTGCGCTAGCAGCTTTCTCAAAATTACGCGAAAACCAGTTTTGTGGTCACAAAGACTTGACAAAAGTGGAGGTCATTTCACGGGGCACAGCTGACCATCGCTCA
Organism: Stigmatopora argus; assembly: GCF_051989625.1. Classification (NCBI taxonomy): domain Eukaryota; kingdom Metazoa; phylum Chordata; class Actinopteri; order Syngnathiformes; family Syngnathidae; genus Stigmatopora; species Stigmatopora argus. The sequence continues at coordinate 26,879,283 of NC_135387.1, forward strand.
CGGCAAACCAGGGCGCCGTGACACGGTGCTTGGGAAAAGCTGGCCAGGAGTACCCACGCATTTTCATGGAATCCTAACAGATTTTTGATATGACTCTTACCTGGCAACCGCCTCACTGTACACAAAACCAGCATCCGCTCTCTTCACAATTTCAAAGCAGAGGTCAGCTCCATCCATACTAGGAGAAAAAGGACATCGCTGTGGTTACATATAGGATACAAGTGTTAAAAACGTTAAAATCAAAATAAAATAAAAAAATGTAAAAAAAAAAATGTGGGTAAAGTGATTGTGATCAACCTCACTTGACCTGAAACACGAAGGACATTTAAAAAATATTTCCTAAATAACTAGGACGTAAAGTCTTGAATTTATTCTCTAATTTAACAAAATTAATCTCTTACCCGTTTAGTTTTATAATATTGCTATATTCATATATTGGCACTATTGAAACAAACCTTGCAGTGAAAATGTCAGACAAATCACAGCTATATATATATATATATATATATATATATATATATATATATATATATACATACACACACACACACATATATCTATATATAAGATTGTATGTCGAGGTACCACTGTATATGTATGTGTGTATATATATATATATATATACACAAACATACATATATCTATATATAAGATTGTATGTCGAGGTACCACTGTATATGTATGTATATGTGTGTATATATATATATATATATATATATATATATATATATATATGTATATGTGTGTATATATATATATATATATATATATATATATACATACATATACATATACATATTAAAGTTCATAAAAATGTGAAAATCCACACTGAAACTTGTAAGTGCAAGCCACTTTTGCTACTGAAAAGAAAGAAATTTTTTTTTTTTTTCGATTATCACGACCATGTCTGGTCTAGATTAACCACGATATACGAGGGATTACTGTAGTTCCCATAAATTCCTGGAACATGTCACTTGTTGGTTAAGGTTGGTGAAGCAATCACTTACAATTCAAAAACCATGTAGAGCATGCCATCAGAGCTATACGTCTCCAGTAACTCCACAATGTGTGCATGTTTCAGCATATGGCAGATGCTGGCTTCTCGCTTCAGATCTAAACAGATGAAAGGAGAGCATTAGCATGTGCGTTAAGTCCCGGTTAGCCATGCCAGGCAGATATTCAGGAAAAAAAGGCAAGACGTTGCAAAGTCACAAGGCGATTCAATTTATTTACCGAGGCAGGATTTAAACAATTACGTCAAATCGAATGAGTAGAACCTTCAGGGAAGACTGACCTTTTGTTTTATTTGTGTGGAAAGGGTAGGGGTGTCATGGCACACTAAAATGTCACTTCAGGACAATTTTTGAAGTGCCCAGTTGAGTTAATTTTGGGTTCAAAGGGGACAATTGAGAAAATACTTCAAATACTTTAGTTTTTCAAAAGGTAAACAATAGAACTTACATGAGTTTATCAATACATTTTGTATTTGCATTAAAGCTTCTTTTGAAAGTGCAATAGTGACACCCAAAATAAATGTTTTTCAAGTATAAACACATGTCTGCTCAGTGTATTGTCCTCTCATTCCAAAGGGCCCCAGGCCTATCTTCGCCTGGGGCCACAAATTTCTCAAATGCGCCCCTGGGTGTACAACTAGGCAGAATAATGTGGCCTCTCCGACTAATGACTTTCCATTCTAAACCCCCCTCCCCTTTTTGGGGGGGAATCAAGTCCTCGTTTATCATCCATTCTTGCTGAAGACAATGCCGCCTTGTGTCCTCGCAAGTGACCGGGGTTCCGGAACGTTTCAGAGAATCCAGATCATCAAATTCCATTAACTACTGGTCATCCCATAGCTAAAAAGGACACCCCTGTTTGACAAATTCACTCAGTTTTGGCCAATTTGCTTATTGTCCCGTCATCTTAAGGATTAATAATCAATAATATCCAGTTTTAGATACAATTTTTGGGGGTTTGCGACTCTTGAGAAGCGCCACGTCTCCCGATTTCCGTTCCCTTGCTGTTTTTACTGGCTGCCGAGCTAATCCTCAACAGGGGCATTGCAGATGGCCCATTGTGAGCGCCAAAGCACATTCAGATGCCAATGTTCTGAGCATGCATGCAGCTAACATGTGCTAGATCCTGCTGCTAAAGAGTATCATAGTAAAAAATAATAATCTGATTTTAGCATCAGCGTAACTGTGTCCGGGTTAGTATAAATGACCAGTCTAAAAGATGCAGCCTATAGGTTGATTAAAGACAATATTTTGGGGACGTGATTTTGCCATGAGCAATAAAAATTCAGATAATTTTAAATTTAAAAAAAATCATGGGGAAAAAATAAATAAATAATTAAAATGGTAATTTTATTTTATTTTATTGGAATACATTATTTTGGGCATATGGCAGAAGAAAATAAGTCAAAGAATCAAAAGAGGCGTTTCAAAATCATAAAAACTAATGAGAAGCATAGGATAACAACAAGAATAGTCTAGACCACATGTGTCAAAGTGGCGGCCCGGGTGCCAAATCTGGCCCGCCGCATCATTTTGTGTGGCCCAGGAAAGTAAATCATGAGTGCCGACTTTCTGTTTTAGGATCAAATTAAAATGAAGAGTATAGATGTATATTAAATTTCCTGATTTTCCCCCTTTTAAATCAATAATTGTAATTTTTTAATCCATTTTTTTCTGTGTTTTTAGTTCAAAAATCATTTTGTAAAATCTAAAAATATATTAAAAAGCTAAAAAAAACATTGTTTTAGATCTATAAAAAAAACTGAATATTCAGGGCTTTTAATCCAGTTCTTTTAATCCATTTATTAAAAAAAATATCTTAATATTATATCTAAAATGGTCCGGCCCACATGAAATCGAGTTGGCATTAACGCGGCCCGCCAACCCGAGTCTGACACCCCTAGTCTAGACAATGAAAATAGTAATAAGAAAAAATAATTAATAACAAAACAGTATAACAACTTATTTAAAAGGCACATTTTGGCAAAGGAAATAAAAAATAATTCTAAATAAAAACATTTAAATATCATTTTAAGATAAATTGTGTTCAGTGATTTTTTTTCTTTAAACATTTTTTAAATCAAAATGAAAAATGACCGTTTCATTTTTTCCCTAAAAATGTGATATTTTCATTGGACAAATGGAAATTCCTCTTGAAGTTTTGTCTTAAAAATGTCAGCGGAATCCCGTTTTTCGGGACTTACTGACTCACTTTCAATTTCGCATTGCGCCTCACCACACGATAAAAACAACGAGTCTCCTCATCTAGCTACCCGTTTTGCATCGAGTCATACGCCCCCTGCCGCAGCTGTGTGGAGTCATGGTAAATGATTTTTAAATCCTTACTGACAAGATTAGATCAGACCATTAAAATGATACAATTCATCATGGGGGGGCTTTAAATACACGCACGGCAAAGGAGTCTGCTCCCGTTTTTACCTTCGGTGCTGAGGCCAGGGCTGGAGGTGAAGCTGGCCACGTCGACAATTTTCACGGCAAACTGCTGGCCCGTGTCCCTGTTGATGCAGCGGCGCACCACGCTGAAGGGTCCCCTGCAAGAAGCAAATTCAATTAGGCGCCTACGTGTATACATGTTTGCAGTCAGCGCTAATTAGTTTATAATGGAATTTCAACAGCTATGTGGGCGGTTTGGCATATGGAAATTTTTCCAAACAGTTGTCAAGGGAATTACAGCGTAACACTATGCAACACAGCTGTAAATACTGTGGGAAAACAAAAACAATATTAATCCCTAGAAGTACTATTAACCGCCAACCAAAGAATCACTTTCAGAGTCACTTAATCACCAATTATTTTCGAGGTGAGTCGACTAATAAACTGGGGTAAAAAAAAAAATCACCTTATTTTCCATTATAATGAGATCATAAATAAAGAGAATATTTGAATGTTTTAATACATTCATTCAATAAATAAAACATAAATAAAAAAGGATTTTCTCATCTCATCTTATCTCATTTTCTGAACCACTTTATCCTCATTAGGATCGCGGGGGTGCTGGAGCCTATCCCAGCTGTCGCAGAGATTGGAGCCTCAATCTCAGAACCCATAAAGCGGACGTGCTAACCCACGTGTGTCAAAGTGGCGGCCCGGGGGCCAAATCTGACCCGCCGCATCATTTTGTGTGGCCCGGGAAAGTCAATCATGAGTGCCGACTTTCTGTTTTAGGATCAAATTAAAATGAAGAGTATAGATGTATATAACATTTCCTGATTTTCCCTCTTTTAAATCAATAATTTTAATTTTTTAATCAATTTTTTTCTGTGTTTTTAGTTCAAAAATCATTTTGTAAAATCTAAAAATATATTTTAAAAAAAGCTAAAATAAACATTGTTTTAGATCTATAAAAACTGAATATTCAGGGCTTTTAATCCAGTTCATTTAATCCATTTATAAAAAAAATCTAAAAATGATATCTAAAATGGTTCGGCCCACGTGAAATCAAGTTGACGTTAAAGCGGCCCGCGAACCAACCAGAGTCTGAGACCCTTGTGCTAACCACTCTTCCACCGTCCACCTTAATGGAGTATTATTTTTCCACTTCTACTTTTACCTACCTTTTACTTTTACTAGTAATATTATTTTGAAGGAATGCTACTCTCTTACTTTAGTAACGTTTTTGGCTATTCTACCAAGATCTGGAAACAAGAGTAAAGTTGTCAATGCTGGCGAGCAACATTATCTCCAGTAAATTTTCAGTCTCAATGGCATCTTACTTCCCAACTCCCCTCACAAATCTGGGCTCAGGATACATGATCCCTTTTTCCTTGCAGAACTGCATCCCAAGACACCAGAACCTATCACATTGATCCCTCAACATTGCTTTCACAAGGTTAAAAAAAAATTAGACAGTCTTCATTGCACCGCTCTACCTCGCTTTTACGAACCGTTCTTGTCTTCTCTTGAAATTTGAAGGTCATTATACAGGACCGTCCAGTTATTCATAAAGCCTAGTGCACAGGTGTCCAATAGATTTTTATCACAATCCGCGTTGTAGTCCTGGTTTTATTTGGGGGCCCAGTAGAAGCTAGGCTGCTATTAATTCTTTGACTAATGAATTGACATCTTTTCCGATGGTCAATAGCTATTTATTAGACCATAAATGTTGTATAAAAAGAGAATATTCTCTTGTATTATTGATTTTCTATTTACAGTTTTTATCAAAAAGAGGACAGCATTAAATCTTTCTTTTAATTAAAGTTTAGTGACCTGTACATCTGCAACTATGGGTACAGATTAATAATCTGGGCACATAATAATCTGGGCACATATTAATAATCTGGGCACATATTAATAATCTGGGCACAGATTAATAATCTGGGCACAGATTAATAATCTGGGCACAGATTAATAATCTGGGCACAGATTAATAATCTGGGCACAGATTAATAATCTGGGCACAGATTAATAATCTGGGCAGACTAATAATCTGGGCACAGACTAATAATCTGGGCACAGACTAATAATCTGGGTACAGACTAATAATCTGGGTACAGATTAATAATCTGGGTACAGATTACTAAACTGTACCCACAGATTACTACAATGTGAAAACTGTTTACAGATTAGCTATGAAAAAAAAAAAAAATTCTATTATGGCACATGACTTTCCAATTTCTTTAGATTGGAATTCACTGAAAACAAAATCTTGGCATTCTGCCCCTCCCCTTTATAATCATCACATTGCAATTTCATATGATCTGAAATTAATTGTCCTAGCACGTGTTTACAAATTAGCTATGAAAAATATTGCACCCTGGCACCTGGCTCGGGGGTCCATAATAATCCAATGTTTTAAATTGGAATTCACTGAACACTAAAGTTTCCCATTCTGCCCCTACCCTTTAAAATCCTTCAATTGCGATTTCATATTGTCTGAAATTCATTTTCCTAGCACGTGTTTACAGATTAGCTATGGTAGCATATTGTTTCTACCCTGGCACCATAGCTGGGGGGGGATCATATGAATCCAATGGTTTTAGACTGGTATTCATTGAAAACTAAAGTTTGCCATTCTGCCCCTCCCCTTTAAAATCATTACATTCTGATTTCATATTCTCTGAAATTAATGTTCCTTGCACGCGTTTACAGATTAGCGATGAAAAATATTCTTTCTACCCTGGCACCTGGCTGGTAGTCCATAATAATCCAATGTTTTAAATTGGAATTCACTGAAAACTTAAGTTTGCCATTCTGCCCCACCCCTTTAAAATTATTACACATTTTATTCATTTTCTCTGATATAGATTTTCCTTCAACAAATCATCTTTGGGTACAGATAATCGAATTGTTGTTACCAATTGAGTCAGAAAAATATATTTTTTAACCTGAGCACCCAGGGGACTGCGTTTAATCCTATATTATTAGGCCTATAATTTGCAGTCACGTTTCCTTTTTCATGCCCACACAACCGTTGCCCACCGCTGTGTTAGGAATAACATTATAATTCCTGACTTTAAAAGATGCATGGCAAAAGCGCAAAAAAAAGATGAACTCCGTCCGTACTCACTTGCCAATCACCTCACACAACTCGTAGACATCCTCAAAAAGCACGTCGTCGTCCGCCATGGTCCAAAAGCAAAGCAGGGGGCTTCGATAAAGAAATAACTCCTTGACAACAGTGGAACCTCTGCACACGTATTCAACGGAGGGGCCGTAATTGCAAGGGAGAAATTTTGAAATTTATCACCCAGTCGAGACGGAGATAAATTTTAAAAAAAGAGGGAGAAACGGCCACTGAAGTTCGCCTGCCCCACCTTCTCTGGTACCGATAGTCCGGTGAAGGCTAGCCAGCTAGCGGGCTAGCTCAACGGGAACCAGGGACCACCAGACCGCAGGGGTTGGACCTTTTCCTCCTTTGCAGGGAAACGTTTGCATGTCTCGGGTCAGCATTGTTTGGTCGAAAAATAGTGCAAGGTCTTCGGCTCCATCCGTGAAATCCGCAAAGGCGTCCGGTGGTTCCGACCAAGGTGCCGAGCTTCACCGCAAGCTAGCGTCGCGTTCATAAATGACAGTACTTGCCTTTCTGTGTTAATGGGCGAGCTGACGATGGAATAGCCGGTCGGCTGCTTTCGCCCGATATCTCAAGACGGCTCATATGAAAGGATAATTTGCATGGATACTTCGCCTCCCCTCGAACCCGCGACGCGAATGCCGCGTGCGCTTCTCGTAAACGCCCAAATGGCATTCAACACATCCAACGTTACGTCCACCGTTAGTCGGATGCTGGCAGTCGCTCCGACTTGCACAAATCTGTCGCCCGAGAGCTCGCTGAACCAAAATGGCGCCCCGCCGTCATGTTTTACCGGCGGGGGAGCCAAGATGGCGGTCACAGGGCGTCCGATTTCCAAACAGCGCTCATGCGCATGCGTGGACATTCCCGCAGCTTCATGTCTTACGTCATCTTTTTCGCCTCCACAATCTCTGTGCTTCAGTTTATTTAAATGCAGCATTTGGCAGGGTGTCTTCCGGCGTTTATGTGTGATTTTAGCGTAAATGGTTGTCAGGTGATTGTTTTTTTCGTGAAAGGGATTCCCTAATTCCCATGGATCGGAAAGGGAGGTTCCCCAATTTTTTTTTTTGCATCAGCCCGACTCCAATGTTTATTACGTGGCTATCAATTGGCATTCTGATTGGTTGTTGATGTGGTCATCAATGCAGTACGGTCCTTACGTTCGTGAAAATCTCAATTAAACGCTTAGGCAAATACAATTAAAAATAAAAGTCATTCATTCCCGCTAAATGGGAATTATGCAGATCAAAATGTTCATTTTCCCATTCACTCATCTTCATTTTCAACTCGAACCTGTTCAAAAATCCCATTTTGAGCACCCACACACACAAAAAAAAACTACTGGCGGTGATTATTTCTGTCCAAAATTAGTGGATAAAATGAGATTAGTTTTACAAAAAAACATACAAAAGCTGTTATCTGTCCAAATTTACCCATAATTCAAAGTGGATAAATGAGATTGGTTTTACAAAAAAACATACAAAATGTGTTATGAGGCATACACAATTTGAAATTATAAAAAAAAACATAAAATACAGGAAAAACGTATAAGTTGCCAGGTATGATGGCCCTAGGGCAGGGGTGTCAGACTCGGGTTGGTTCGCGGGCCGCTTTAACGTCAACTTGATTTCACGTGGGCCGGACCATTTTAGATATAATATTTAGATTTTTTTATAAATGCATTAAAAGAACTGGATTAAAATCCCAGAATATTCAGTTTTTATAGCTGTAAAACAATGTTTATTTTAGCTTTTTTAAATATATTTTTAGATTTTACAAAATGATTTTTGAACTAAAAACACAGAAAAAAATGGATTAAAAAATTACAATTATTGATTTAAAAGGGGGAAAATCAGGAAATGTAATATACATCTATACTCTCCATTTTAATTTGATCCTAAAACAGAATGTCGGCATTCATGATTTACTTTCCCGGGCCGCACGAAATGATGCGGCGGGCCAGATTTGGCCCCCAGGCCACCACTTTGACACATGTGGTCTAGACAATGAAAATAATAGTAATAAGAAAAAATAATTAATAACAAAACAGAATATAACAACTAATTTAAAAAGCACATTTTGGCAAAGGAAATAAAAAACTAATTCTAAATAAAAACACTTAAATATCATTTTAAGATAAATTGTGTTTAGTGATTTTTTTTTCTTTAAACATTTTTTAAATCAAAATGAAAAATGACCGTTTCATTTTTTTCCCCTAAAAAATGTTATATTTTTATTGGACAAATGGAAATTCCTCTTGAACCTTTGTCTTAAAAATGTCAGCGGAATCCCCTTTTTCGGGACTTACTGACTCACTTTCAATTTCGCATTGCGCCTCACCACACGATAAAAACAACGAGTCTCCTCATCTAGCTACTCGTTTTGCATCGAGTCATAATCCCCCCGAATGTGGGAGGAAACCGGAGTACCCAGAGGAAACCCACTCAACCCCAGGGAGAACCTGCAAACTTCGCAAGGTGGACCAACCTGGATTTGAACCCAGGTCCCTCACTGTGAGGCCCATGCGCTAAGGGGTTTGGTTGGGTGGTTGGTTCACTTTTTGAATTATGAAACTACTGTAAGAAGTGAATTTTCCTCAAAAAGTCACTCAAGTAAATGTAATGGAGTAAAAGTAATGCATTACTCGCCACCTCTGGAACGATAACAGGCCTTATCAGGCCTTGGTGGAGTTTCCTTCTGGACAGGAAGTGGCCTTCCTTTGCTTCCTGCCGTCTCTTCTTGTGTGGGTGTGTGTGACAACGCCATTAGATCAGAGGCACAGACCAAAAATCTCGAGAAGTGGATTCGGATCATTCCTCCAACTGGTTTTGGGAAAAGTGAGCAAACCCAGCTGAGCAACAATGGATTATGAACCCAAGAAATCCAAAAAGGTGGGTTGACATTTCTTCATGATTCCTTCCACAAATTGCTTCCGAAAGACTGATTTTATACATCCGTAGACTCAGAGACCATTTGGAAGTGGTCTCAGGTTAAAAGAAAACTGAATATATGGTCTGGTTTGGAACTTTGGGAAAAAATGCCTAGAAAACAAGATCTTAGACGAAATGGTCAGGAAATGTATGTTTGAGGTTTGTGTGCCTGCCAAGGGTTTCGCCTCACCTATCAAGCGTCTGGTCTGGTCCAAAGCCAGTCGCAGGCCGGTGGAGCGAGGCAGCGTTTATCGCCGTCCCCTGCACACCGTCCCCCTCTACGCTCCCGATTTCCTCATCCACCCGGAACGACTCATCTTCGACTACGTTGAGAAGGAGGTCAAGGTCAGATTAGATGTCCATTTTTATGTCGTTTTTGTATAAATGGTCTTTTTTTATTGAAGAAAGCCTTATTATAAATGGTCGTTTTTGAAGAAAAAGTCTTACTCTACATCACGTGTCAAAGTGGCGGTCCGGGGGCCAAATCTGGCCCGCCGCATCATTTTGTGTGGCCTGGGAGAGTAAATCGTGAGTGCCGACTTTCTGTTTTAGGATCAAATTAAAATGAAGAGTATAGATGTATATTTAATTTCCTGATTTTTCCACCTTTTAAATCAATAATTGTAATTTTTTAATCAATTTTTTCTGTGCTTTTAGTTCAAAAATCATTTTTAAAATCTAAAAATATATTTAAAAAAAGCTAAAATAAACATTGTTTTAGATCTATGAAAAAGGGCTTTTAATCCAGGTTTTTTAATTTAAAAAAAAATCTAAATATTATATCTAAAATGGTCCGGTCCACGTGAAATCAAGTTGACGTTGAAACGGCCCGCGAACCAACTCGAGTCTGACACCCTTGCTCAACATGGTCTTTTTTAAAGAAAAAAAACCCTTACACTAAATGGTCATTTTTTTAAAGAAAGTCTGTATCCGTTTTTGCTACCGCAACCAAAATGGCGCAGTTCAAGTGGCAGCCGGTGGCGGTAGCTCCGTCCACTCTTGCTCGTTTTGTGTTTTTGCTGCTTTTTTGTCTTAATAATTTGATTTGGTGATTCTTAATGATCCCATTTACTTTGCTTTGCTTTGTACTTTGTGATTTTGATTTGTTGTTCTGTTGGCTTTGCGACTCTACTGTCTAACTTAAACCTATGCCTTTTCTTGCTACTGTCACAATGAAATTTCCCGAGCACGGGATGAATAAAGTTATCCAATCCAATCCAGTCCAAAAAAAAACCTTAGTACAGTGGTACCTTGAGATACGAGCTCAATGCGTTCCGGGCCTGAGACTTATTTCTTCCTAAAATCCTTTTCTTCGCGCTACCCTTCATTGCACCAACTTGCTTTGGATCCATTGCGTTTCCCTTAAATCTGAACGACTTGTGACTTTTGCCACCAGTTTCTGGGTCACCTGACCTGGGTGTCGGTTTCTCTCAACCCGTCCAGTCGAGACGAGCTGCTTCAACTACTGGACACCGCCAGGGTGAGTCGTCCCACTCGTACAATTGCTCGCGATCGCGGCGTAACGCCAGCGTGCCGGCGTCTCGTCGAGCAGCAGTTGCGGGTTCTCCCGTCCAAGACCGGCGTGGAACAGGACTGCATCTTGAGTCTGTCCGCTCGATGCCTGCTTCTCACCTGGCGAGACAATGAGAAGCTGCTGATGAGGATTCCTACGCACGAGATCGCTGCCGCTTCCTACCTAAGAGACGACGCGCTCCACCTGCTGGTCCTCAAAACAGGTCAGGAGGTCACAAGGGCGACGGCGATTCATCCGAGACCGAAATTGTGGTACACGGTCGATTGGTCGCCGGTCTTTTGGTCACCCGGAAGGTTATTGATCATTACCATTTAAATTTTAAATCGTTGCTCAAATTCCCTAAATACAAACTGCAATTTACTATTTAGTCATACTTAATGCCCTAGTAATTATTAGGCTAAAGAAAAGCTCCAAATTTCCTGGACTTTTATAGTTTTTTGTTGGAGAACTTGTTAAGACCCTGACTGACGTAGCTTCTTAAAGGGACAGCGCATGTACATACAAACTCTTCTACACTCACACGTGGGCTCAGTGAAACTGCTCATGGCCATTGTTGGCTTTTATTGATGCGTAGACCGTGTTGTTTTACCTTGTTTTGTCGCCGGTCTTTTGGTCGTCGGTCTTTTGGTCGTCGGTCTTTTGGTCGCCGGTCTTTTGGTCGCCGTCTTTTGGTCGCCGGTCTTTTGGTCGCCCGTTGTCGCGTACAGGGGGACCAAAAGACCGGCGACCAAAAGACGGCGACCAATCGACCGGCGACCAATCGACCGCACACGGAAATTGTCCATCGTTGCCGCTCCGGACGAGTCTGAGCCGCGTTTGAGGCCGCGTGTGTCGGCGCCGCCATTTTTGTCTCCATTGACAGGTCTGAACGTGGACACGGTGGTGGCCGGGGACGTCACCCTGGATCGGAAGAAAACGTCGGGCACGGACGGCAGGCGTCAAACCATGAGCCCCGACGCCGACCCCCGACCCACGGGGGGTACCATGGAGCGACGGCACACCATTTGCGGTGTGGACTGGCGACCCTCGCTGTCCAGGAGCAACCCCGAAAAGAACCAGAACGCCGAGCGAGGCGGAGGGGTCGGAGGGGGCGGCGGCGGCGGTGGTGGTGGCAGTCTAGAGCGGAAGCCAGCGGGCGGCAGCTGGGAGAGGAGGCAAGTCGGCAGGAAGACGGGCGGCAGTTGGGAGAGCCGCAGACCCAGGCCCAGCGGCGGCGGAGGCAGCTGGGAACGCCGCCACGGGGGCGGCGGCGGCGCCGGAAGCTGGGAGCGCCGGCAGGCCTGCACCGGGAGCTGGGAGCGGGGAAAGAGCTACGGGAGCTGGGAGAGGCGCAACCACAACCCGTTGGAGCCCACGCCCTGTCCCGACGCCTACTGCAACCTGGTGATCCTGGCCGTGGACAACCGGGTGGGGAGTCGCGCCGGGACACCCGTGGCCCGGTACTCGGACGTTTCGTCGAAAGACGTTTGGTCCACCGGACGTTTGGTCGAACGGACGTTTGGTCGAACGGACGTTTGGTCGACCGGACGTTTGGTCGACCGGACGTTTGGTCGACCGGACGTTTGGTCGACCGGACGTTTGGTCGACCGGACGTTTGGTCGACCGGACGTTTGGTAGAATGGACGTTTGGTAGAACGGACGTTTGGTAGAACGGACGTTTGGTAGAACGGACGTTTGGTCGAACGGACGTTTGGTCGAACGGACGTTTGGTCGACCGGACGTTTGGTCGACCGGACGTTTGGTCGACCGGACGTTTGGTAGAACGGACGTTTGGTAGAACGGACGTTTGGTCGACCGGACGTTTGGTCGAACGGACGTTTGGTCGACCGGACGTTTGGTCGACCGGACGTTTGGTCGACCGGACGTTTGGTAGAACGGACGTTTGGTAGAACGGACGTTTGGTCGACCTGACGTTTGGTCGACCGGACGTTTGGTCGACCGGACGTTTGGTCGACCGGACGTTTGGTCGACCGGACGTTTGGTCGACCGGACGTTTGGTCGACCGGACGTTTGGTCGACCGGACGTTTGGTCGACCGGACGTTTGGTCGACCGGACGTTTGGTCGACCGGACGTTTGGTCGACCGGACGTTTGGTCGACCGGACGTTTGGTCGACCGGACGTTTGGTTGAACGGACGTTTGGTAGCCATGTTGTTACTGTTGAAACCAGCTCTCAAAATTATAATCATGAGAGAGAGTGAGTTAAATATCTAAATATCTAATATCAAAATATCAACAGTAAAGCGAGCGAACCCGGCGACCAAACGTCCGTTCTACCAAACGTCCGGTCGACCAAACGTCCGTTCTACAAACGTCCGGTCGACCAAACGTCCGGTCGACCAAACGTCCGGGGACCAAACGGCTTTCGACGAAACGTCCGGTTACGCCGTGGCCCCGCCCACTCACTCGCTCGCGCTCCTCTCCTCACCGTCTCGGGTCTCCCTGAATGTGGCGCAGGCAGGATGCCGCCGAGGAGTACTGTTCCTTGATCTGCCAGATGTTCCAGATCATCTATGGCCACCAGACCATCGAGTGCGTGGACAGAGCGGGATTTCATCACACCATGCCACACCGCTACTGGTTGCAAAGGAGTGGGTTGAGAAAATTTACTCATTTATTATCCTCGCCAGGGTCGTGGGGGGTGCTGGAGCCTATCCCAGCTAACCACGGGCACCAGGCGGGGGCCAGCCAATATTTGGGGACAAGGAGACACAAGGGATAATTTAGCCTACAATTAGCCTAGCGTGCATGTTTTGGGGATGTGGGAGAAAGCCAGGTACCCGGAGAAAACCCACAAAAACATCACACACGAAGGGCCGAATCTGGGATTGAAAGCCTCGATCTCAAAACGGTGAGGCTAAAGGAGAAATGTACTTTTTGGGGGGGCAAAACTGTTTTACACATCTTGATTTGATGATATTAAAATGGTGTGATTGGATAGAAAATGCGGAGCCGCTTTTCAAATCTTTATAAATAACCTGGTGAGGGAGTGGTTAGCACGTTGGCCTCAGAATTCTGAGATTGAGGGTTCAATCCCAGGTCAGGACTTTCCTGTGTGAAGTTTCTGTGGGTTTTCTCCGGGTACTCCCACATCCCAAAGACATGGACACTAGATCAAGGGTGTCAGACTTGGGTTGGTTCGCGGGCCGCGTTAACGACAACTCGGTTTCATGTGGGCCAGACCATTTTAGATTTAATATTTAGATTTTTTTTATATAAATGGATTAAAAGAACTGGATCAAAAGCCCTAACTATTCATTTTTTATAGATCTAAAACAATGTTTATTTGAGCTTTTTTTTCTTAGTAAAGGAACATCTCTTAATCATTATGTTCCATATTATAGTGGAAAACAGAAAATATTTTTATATATTTTCAGATTTTACGAAATGATTTTTGAACTAAAAACACAGAAAAAATGGATTAAAAAAATACAATTATTGATTTAAATGGGGGAAAATTAGGAAATGTAATATACATCTATACTCTTCATTTTAATTTGATCCTAAAACAGAAAGTCGGCACTCATGATTTACTTTCCCGGGCCACACAAAATGATGTGGCGGGCCAGATTTGGCCCCCGCACCGCCACTTTGACACCTGTGCTCTAGATTGTCACTAGGTGTGAGTGTGTGCATGATTGGCCTTTTGTCTCCTTGTGCCCTGCAATTGGCCGGCCACCATTTTAGGGTATACCCCGCCTGGTGCCCTTAGTTGGCTGGGATAGGCTCCAGCACCCCTTCCGAGGATTTTGTTTTTACATTTATTTTCCGTGGAAAATGAATGTAAAAACAAAATGCTAATTTTTCACCTTTTTGCTTTGCGCACAGGTGACAGCTGCCTGACCGACGAGTCTTTCGGATATGAGCCCGAGTTTAGCTGCTGCAGCTCATAGTAAGCCGTTTTTTTTTGGCGAGCTGTTTTGACCTTTTGCGTTCACTTCCTTTGGTTTTGCATCTCGGCTAGCGACGGATCTCAGGACGCGTTTGAGATCTACTACAGCGAGACGTACAGCGAGAGTTCGTCCCCGCGCGACTCGCGTCGCAGTTTGACGTCAGCCAATGACGCGGGAGAGAGCAACCCCACCCTGGCGCTCATGCAGGATTACATGATCACGGTAGGGGGCGCTCTTTCTGTTTTCTCACTTTTTTTATGAACTTACACACAAAAAATTAATTAAAAAAATTCCCCAGAAAAAAAATCTCCCATGTAGTGAAGCCACGATAGTTGAAGGCGCCATATTAAAGAGATTACTGTAAATTTATGTTGATTTTAGGGGATTTCTGGGGCACATCCTTCTGCTTTTGGGGCATTTACAGGTCGGTTCCTGTTGGATTTTGGTCACTGAACAGGAAGCATTCCAAAAATTGGATGAGAAGTGACTCAAAATAAACAGGAAATGACCCTTAAAACTTGTACCGTATTTTCACGACTATAAGGCGCACTTAAAAGTCTTAAATTTCCTCCAAAATAGACAGGGCGCCTTATAATCCAGTGCGCGTTATATATGGACCAATACTAAAATTGTTATCACGATAAAATAAAATAAATCAGTTGATAGGGTACACCATCCTAGTTAGGCTAGCTACTATTTGCGAATGAATTGTGGCCGCCTGGACGAACGTATAAAACTCTGCGTTTTTGATGACTCATTTGGACAATTGTTCAATTTGGACACAGAAAATGAGGACTTTGATGGATTTGTGGGTGATGATGACGTGAGTACGTTGTAAAATGGCTAAATAAAGTACAACCAAACTCAGTTTTGCTTCCGTTGCCTTTTTAAAAACGTGTTTTTAGCGTGTGGGTGTAGCGTGTATGTTTAAGCTGGTGTATGTTTAAGCTGGTGAATGTTTTGCCATGCCTGGCTGCGTCTATAAAAACGGTGCGTCCTTTGTGTGTGTCAAATACAGAAATAGCACTCGTTACTGACACTGCGGCTTTAAATGCGATGCGCCATATAGTCGTGAAAATATGGTAAATGAATTTGTGGTTGCCTCTGAAAATGTGCTGTTGTGACTTTTGTAGTTGCGGAACAAGCTGAGCGCCGCGGAGTTGCAACATTTTGCCACGTTCCTGCGAGAATACCGGCTGGCCTCCAACATCGGCCACTTCTGTTGCCAGCTGCTGCACTTATACGGAGACAATCGCAAGTTTCTTTTACTGGGTCAGAATCCAAAGCAAACCACACACATTTACTGCGCTACCTTCACCTACAATTTTTTTTAGAAACAAAAAAAGTTCTGGAGAAACTACTTCCTGTAGGTTTGACATCATTTCTGGGTCACTTCCTGAAGATTTGGCAACATTTCTGGCTCACTTTCTATTGATTCTGGAGCATTTCCCGTCATTTCCTGTTGATTTTGCCCACTTCCTAAAGATTTTGGTTCATTTCTTCTTGTGTGGAGTTTTTATGTTCTCCCAGGTCTGCGTGGGTTTTCTCCGGGTACTCCGGTTTCCTCCCACATTCCATAGACATGCATGGTAGGCTGATTGGACACTCTAAATTGCCCCTAGGTTGTTTGTGTCCTTGTGCCCTGCGATTGGCTGGCCACCAATTCAGGGTGTGCCCCCCTCTGGCCCTAAGTCAGATGGGATTGGCTCTAAGCAAATTTTGGGGTAATTCCCCGTCACTTCCTGTTGATTTTGAGGCATCACCCTCTACCACGCCTGTCAAAGTGGCGGCCCGGGGGCCAAATCTGGCCCGCCGCATCATTTTGTGTGGCCCGGGAAAGTAAATCATGAGTGCCGACTTTCTGTTTTAGGATTAAATTAAAATGAAGAGTATAGATGTATATTACATTTCCTGATTTTCCCCCTTTTAAATCAATAATTGTCATTTTTTAATCCATTTTTTCTGTGTTTTTAGTTCAAAAATCATTTTGTAAAATATAAAAATATATATATATAAAAAGCTAAAGTAAACATTGTTTTCGATCTATAAAAAACTGAATATTCAGGGTTTTTAATCCAGTTCTTTTAATCCATTTATAAAAAATATATATAAATATTATTACTAAAATGGTCCGGCCCACATGAAATCAAGTTGACGTTAAAGCGGCCCGCGAACCAACCCGAGTCTGACACCCTTGCTCTACCATTTACAATAATCACGGTTTACCTTGCAGGCATGCGTCCGTTCATCCCCGACAACGACGTGGGCGAGTTCGAGAGCTTCCTGGAAAGCATCGGGATCCGCGAGGGCGGCATCTTGACCGACAGCTTCGGACGTATCAAACGCAGCATGAGCAACACGTCGGCCACCGCCATGAGAGAGTACGTCAAGTCGCCATCTGGTGGTGGAAAATTACCATTCAAAACAATGGTTTGGATGGGCACGCTGCTCTGTAAAATGTTGCTTTACGCTCACCGTAGACTACTGGGATTTGACAACTTGTGTTTTTATTATTGGCCAGCAGATACGACAGCGGCTCTCTGATGTCGGGATCTCAAGAGTTCAACCGGCGGATCGGCGATATCACGCACGATATCCAGGCGCTTGGTTTTGGCGACGCGCATGACGATATTGAGGAGGAGGACTACTATTTGTGATTCACCGAGATTTTCGGAAAAGGTTTAAAAGACGGCAACATTTTGTCAAATTTACCGCCACAGTGATTCAAATAGTGGTGTGGTAATTTGAGTCTCCGTTTTTTTAACAATATTTCTATTATTTCTAAATAAGTGTTTTCTTTAAATGGTAAATTTAAATGTTCAATTTAAACGGTAAATGTAAATGCTGAATATAAATCTCTTAACTAAGTACGTATTTAGTCAAAATACAAATTCAAACAACCGGCGACGGAAAGTAATAAAATAAAAGCCGGGGGAGCTCCGTTGAATGGGTTTCAGTGTCGAACAATGAGGCCTTCTGGCTTTTATTTTGCTACTTCCGGTCACTGGTCGTTGTCCTGATTTAGTTCAGAGATTTAGGAATTAAACTTTACGTTAAATTTTACGGTTTAGCACTCAATCAGAAAAAAATGAAGTTGCTAAATATTGTAATAAATGTGCCACAAAAGAGGTGACTCTAAAATTTTCACTACACGTTTGAAACACTGTGTGGCGCTAAATACTAATAAAATAAATGAATACAATTATAATTTTGTTCTTAACCATTCTTGCTCATTTCAATGGGAGTTGTGCATGGTTTGATCTTTGCTTTCATTTCTCCTGATTGATCATTTTTGGGTGTTGGTCATTTTAATTTTGTTGTGTTTATACCGACGGTGATTGGTGTCATTGTTGTTTTTGAGGATTTTGAGCGAACAGGCAGTAAAGTTGAAAAGTTGAATATTAACTTGCATTTGGAGACGGAACGATAAGAAGGCAAATGACGTGATAACAGCACGCTCAGGAATATTTTCTTAAAAAGAACTCAGGTGAGGATCTGCTTCATATTTCACCTCTAGTGGGAATCTGATCATTTTTTCATTCGCTATATGAATATGAATTAGTAGTATTATGAATCTGCGAGTTATGTTTGCCTTGGTTTATAAACTCAAAGCTAAATGTATAATTTAGTCAAATGTACAAAAAGCAAAATGGATCAGTTTGCAGCATTCAAAGCAGTAAAAATGACGAAGAGCGATTGCAGTTGTAAATAAAAACGTTTTCTCATTTTAATTCTTATTCTGGTTGGACACCCCTCCGTTATTGAAAGAGTTGGCACGCTCCGCTAGCCGCGGGTTGAAATGCATTCTGGATAATATTTGTTTGGAGTAGCAGACAAGATAAATTGAATGAATG
Organism: Stigmatopora argus; assembly: GCF_051989625.1. Lineage (NCBI taxonomy): Eukaryota > Metazoa > Chordata > Actinopteri > Syngnathiformes > Syngnathidae > Stigmatopora > Stigmatopora argus. Next base: position 26,898,036 of record NC_135387.1, read on the forward strand.
TCAATTACCGTCAATCAGTTAATGCCTCAAAATAAATAAGGTTTTGAAAACCATTTTTTACCCAATTCTATCCTCTAAAAAATCCTGATTTCCAATTATATAAGTAGCGTTGTTCTACTGTTATGTCTTGTAAATTCCTTTTCACGTGATGTAAAGCACTTTAAATTCGCTTCTATTGATATTTTTTCCAAATGTATTATAAATAAAATAAATCCTTACCTTGGCAACAACCGAAGGAGTCGAATGTAAGACGTATTAAAATCGAGAAACTATACAGCCCGATTCAACAGGTGAAATTAATGGCCAATCACAGGAACAAGAAAAAAACACGATAACAACTTAACACTAAGAAACTCAAAACAAAAGTCTTAACTATTGTTGTTATCTCGAGTGTCTCATTGGTTTTGTCCGATTTTTAAACGACGTTTTATTTTCTGGGTTGTATTTTTTTTTCCACTTTCTTCTGGCGTACAACTGCCCTGTTTGGTCCGGACCAAACCAAAATAAGTTGGGAGGGGGGCACCTTTTGAGCCGTGGTGAATACAAAAGGCAGTGGCTCCGTAGCCGGTAACCGGCCAAATAGCCTATATGGCCCCATATGGCTATTTGGCCGGTGTGACAGTATATCTTATTTATTTATATAGTAAACCCTTACCCTCCTTTCATATTTTCACAACTTTTATTAAATAACAGTACACTATCTCAGCATTATATTAATATTGCCCTGATTTGTCTTTGAGTCATCAAAACACAGGGTTACTACTTTAATGTAGACTATAGGCAAAGTAAATCCATTATGAGATTTGAAATTTGGCAATATTTATCCCATTTCTAAAGCAATAGTCAATATTTGGCAGTTATTGTTTATTTTATAAGTGGCAATAACACATTAAATTTCAATAAGATTGGTTGAATGGTTTAGAAAATCCCCTATTCACTCAATGTTAAATAATAGTCATTAAATCCCTATTCAACTAATGTTAAGATCTATCAATTGCATGCTAATAGGGTGAACAGGAGAAAAAAAAACTGTCCATCTGATCTTTATCAAATTTGGTGGGAAGTTTACCACTTATAAAATAAACAATAACTGCCAAATATTGTGAGTATTTGTTAAGAATTATTGAAATTTTTGCCAAATTTCAATTCCCGAAATGGGTTGATTTTGCCTATAGCTGTTTCTACTCACTTTGTATTAACACTTAGAGGTGTTACTTTCATGTAGACTATCTGTTGGTGTCAATGGACTATGTAGACTTCTGTGAGATAACATAATACTCTTACCATTAATGTTTGTGTGATTTTGTTAATAAATGTATGCCATAAAAGTTGAGTAGGCCTAGTTATCTTTATATAAAGGTCCTTATCAATTATCACATTAAGGAAATAAACCTTATAAAATGTAATGTCTTACTATTTACCCCACACAGTATTCTTACCGGCTAAATAGCCATATAGGCTATTTGACAGCGGCTACGGAGCCACTGCCAATACAACAAATGGAAATGCTGGTTTGATAAGTGCATTTTTAGAAATTTTTGACTGTATTCTTTCCGTTTTTAGCAATGGTGCCATACCTGAGTCTGGCAGTGCCGCTGGTGTTGCTTTCAACGTGTCGGGCTGGAAAAATTCTGGTCTACCCCTTTGAAGGAAGCCACTGGCTCAACATGGAAATCCTCCTGCAGGCGCTTCACGCTCGAGGCCACGAAATCACCGTTCTGCGGACGTCCACCAGCTGGTACGTACCGGAGAAGTCACCCTACTTCCACTCCATCACCGTCATTCCGCCGGGGTCGCACGGTATGGAGAGCCAGGACGCCATGTCCTCCTTCGTAGCCAGGTCCATCCAGAACCAGCGACACGTGGGTTCGCTTTGGGGATTTGTGGAGTTCTACAGGAACCTTTTCGGTTTTGTCGGGGACAGCCAGGTGGCCGTGGCCAACTTGATAGTCAGCATGTTGGAGAACCAAACTCTGATCAGGCAACTGAAAGAAAGTCATTTCGATGTTTGCTTGATCGACCCGGCCGTTCCGGGTGGACTGCTTCTGGCTCATTATCTGGACCTCCCGACGGTCCTCAATGTCCGGCTTCATTTCAGGGGGGAGGCGCACTCTTTGATCGCCCCCTCGCCTTGGTCTTACGTCCCCCAACTGTTCTCCCAGTTCTCGGACAGGATGGACTTCTCCCAAAGGCTGAAGAACGTCATCTACAACCTGGCTCTGCTTTACATGTACCACTTTGTGTCCAATCCGCCTTACCAGGCCGTGTGCGACCGCTATTTCGGCGGTAACGTCAGCGCCGCGTCTCTCCTGCAGGGGGCCGACCTGTGGCTGATCCGGTTGGACTTTACCTTGGAGTTCCCTCGACCCACGATGCCCAACGTGGTCTACGTCGGCGGGTTTCAGACGAAGCCGCCCCGTCCTCTGCCGGCGGATCTGGAGGACTTTGTCCAGAGTTCCGGGGAACACGGCGTGGCCGTCGTGACTTTCGGGACTCTGCTCGGAGACCCGGGACCAGAGATATCCCGGATCCTCGCCTCGGCTTTGGCCAGGATCCCCCAGAAGGTCCTGTGGAGACATACCGGCAAGCAACCCGCCGGTCTAGGGAACAACACGCTACTGGTGGACTGGCTGCCCCAGAATGACATCCTGGGTCACCCCAAGACCAAGGTCTTCGTAACCCACGGGGGGACGAACGGCTTATACGAGGCCATCTACCACGGCGTCCCCGTTCTGGGGATCCCGCTACTCTTCGACCAGCACGACAACATGGTGAGGATAAAGGCCCGCGGCGTCGGCGAAGTCGTCGACGTGACGGCGTTAGAGGTGGAATCTTTCGGGGATTCCCTGGAGAATATTCTGGATCCCCGGAAACCCTACAAGCGGAACATGGCGGCGCTTTCCCGACTTCACCGCGACCGAGCCGTGGGAGCGCTCGATTCCGCCGTCTTCTGGGTGGAGTACGTCGCCAGGCACAGCGGCGCGGCGCACCTGCGCACAGAGTCCTATAAGTTGCCGTGGTACGCCTACCATTCTGTGGACGTTGTCGCTTTCCTGGCGCTTTGCTCTTTTGTGATGGTCGCTGGAATTTGGCTTTCCTGCAGATGTCTTTGGAGGATCCTCATCAAGCCTAAGCATTCTAGATTGAAATCAAAGAGTCAGTAGAACGCGGGCATCAAAGACACGACCCGCTGACTTTGGAGCTCATTCACACACGATGAAAAATGCTCAAACTAGAATTTTGTGAGTTCTGTGAACACATGACAATCATTTTCTGAAAAAAAATTCAGACATCTGCAATGATTTTAGAATGCAGGTCACGTTTCTTTAGTACTGCTAATTTTTTTGGGGCAGATCTGCTTGGCTTTTTAAGTTGATTCATTTTCTGCGCCCCTTATCCTTATGGGGTGCCGGAGCCTATCCCAGCTAGTAGGCAGCGTACACCCATATTACCAATGTTTTTGAGATTTTTGGTTACATTTGCGGTTTTTGAGGTATGTCTACATCCAGTTGAAAGCAGAATTTCAGCATTTTTTTAATTAAATGTTTGTAAAATTGTTAGTGTAAATGAGGCTAGTTTTGGAGTTTCCATCTCATCTCATTTTCTGAACCGCTTTATCCACATTAGGGTCGCAGGGGGTGCTGGAACCAAGGAGATGGACAATCATGCACACACACCCATACCTAGGGGCAATTTAGAGTGTCTAATCAGCCTACCATGCATGTCTTTGGAATGTGGGAGGGAACCAGAGTACCCGGAGGAAACCCACGCAGGCCCGGGGAAAACATTCAAACTCCATACAGGTGGACGTGACCTGGATTTGAACCCATGACCCCAAAGCTGTGAGGCCGACGCACTAACCACTCGCGCCTTGGAGTTTCCTCATGCTCCCCAATTCTGCTGCGTGTTTAAAATAATTCAGCAAAAAAAATTGACTTTGCCCATTTTTATTATGTTTTTCAGAAGCTGTTCTTTTCACTTGAACATCTAACATTAATAACCCACCAAAGAAATGTTTATCTTTATGAAAATCTCTTCACCTCACTTAGCACGGATTGGAATCTGGGGTACGGAGCCCTTCCGTGGGGCAAACTCAGTATACAAAATCATATGTATGAATTTGCAGGGACTGGCTTTGGACTGACCACGGTAGACGTGCAATCCGTTTAAAGTGGGAAGGCCGGCGGCGAGCATTCGTGTCCAGCCATCGCCGCCAATGGCGACCCACGCGTTTCATTTGTCCGCCCAAGTGCAGCAGGAACTAGAATAATAAGTTATAGCAAACTAAGGATAAAGGGGAGTCAAATAGGACACATGTTGACTTGAGAAAACCTAAATAGGAGACAAATCAGAAGAGTGAAGCCAAAAACTGCACGAAAAATTGTCAAGTGGCGAACCGATTTGAAGCAGGGGGGACGTGGTCCGCCTGGGAAATTTGCGGTTTTTCCACTTCACGTTGAAACCCCAAAAGCATGTCTCCCACCTGGTTCTTCAGTCGAGTGGAATTCTCCGTCTCAAGTTCTCTCGGCCAGCTCGGACGCGCCCTTTCCCCTCAAAAGTCGGTCGGGCGCCTTCCCGCGCCGAACGCCGGTCGGTCCCGAGTGGGTTAAGATCTCGAGGACGCGTCCTCGAAGCTGATGATGCTGGATTCCGGGTCGGCTTGCGCCACTTTGCCGCCCGAGGCGGACAGCCCGGAGGAGAGCGGCGCCTGGTTGGCCGAGGAAGGAGAATCGCGCCGAAGGAGAGGTTGCGTGTCGGTTCGGATCTCGTCCGCGTCCTCGTCCTCCTCGTCTTCCATGCTGGGCCAGGCCGACTGGTCCTCCACTCGTTTTAGACGCTCGTTGAGAGCCTTCAGGGCCAGTTGTCTGCCAGGAGGAGAGACATTTTCCAACTTAACTGCCAATGCCGAGCATGAGAAAACCTGCACTTTGTCTTTTAAGGTAGAACGAAGTGAAATTATTTCTAGTGTGCTGAAATATGTACGCAGTCAGTTCAAGAAGTATTGGAACAGCCTGCTTTATTGCACGTTCTCCCACTTGGAAATCAGGGAGGGGTCTGAAAATGTCATGGTAGGTGAATATTATTCTAAAAAAATCTAACTCAAACCCAATGAAGTTCAAATACGGCATACAGTGGTACCTCGACCTACGATCAGCTCTACCTACGACATGCTCGAGGTAGGATGACAATTTCGATCGAATAATTCGCCCTAGATACGATCAGAATTTCGAGATGCGACCAACCCAGGTGGCCATGACATGAGGCTGTTTATCATTGTAGCGCACTGTCTTATTTTGCCGCATCTCTTTCGTGTATAACCGATATCTACGAGCACTGAACGATTTATTCAGACGAGTTTCTCCTACGCATCAACTAGGAAATGCACAACGCGCATGTGTGGGCAAAAAGAGGGCTTTCTGGGTAATGAAGTATACTCGTGCACACAACACTGATAGCCAATGGCACCCTTTCCCGGAATAAAACTTCATTACCCACAATCAATACGTGGGTAGGCTGTTATTCCTTCCTTAGCCTGTTAGCTCCCGCGATCACTCATTCAAGACTACTTCTCGTTGGCAAGTGGTCGTGCATTATCGTATTGTGAGGACATTTGTGTGCATCATTTTCGGAATATTTTGAAGGGAATAGTACAACAGCAAACAGCCCATCGATAGCGAACGTGAGGGTGGAGGCATGGCAAACAGCTAACACGGCCAGAACGAAGGTAAAAAAAGATTAAAACAAAATTAGAATTCAGTTTTGTGTAAAGTTACATTAAACGTATGTTTGAGTGTGTCTCTATATATTAATCCAAGTTAATTTAAATATGTTTGTTCCTTTATGAGTGCGTTGTTGCCGTGGATAAAGTCCCCCCGAACCCCCACGTGTACGTCGCTGTCTCTACCCTCCGTGAAATGCGTCTAATTTTACTTCTATTAAACACATTTTATTACTATTAAACCACTAGTTGTGTTACTTTGTTAATAGATGGCAAATTAGAAGAAATAAAACATTTTTTCCAATCCAATATCCAGTTTTTGGTGTTTTTTCAGAGGGTTGGAACAAATTAATCTGTTTTTAGTTCATTTCAATGGGAAACGTTCGCTCGAGTTACGAAAAGCTCGACATACGATCTCAGTCCCGGAACGGATTAAGATCGTATGTCGAGGTACCACTGTATATGCGAGAAAATACGGTAATTGGTATCAATGGTGAAAAAAAAGCACACAAATCGATCTAACTCCGCCTTCCATCCCCTCAAAACTCACCTCCTCCTTTCTGCATCTTGCGGGTCGGTCCCGGGCAGGCTGATGGTGATAGCGGAAGGCGCGCCCACGTCATAGCGCTTGACCATCTTCCTGCACACCTTGACCTTGACTAGGGCAGCGTGGACCAGCGCCGCTAGCAACGCCACCGCCGGCTGCAGCGCCTCCGGGAAGAAACTGGCGAAGGCGAAGTGGTCCGACATGTCGCCACGGCCCCGGCTGTGTCTCTGGTAGAAGCGCAGGTACACCCAGCCGGACAGGGCGCCGTAAGTGTAGGCGGCCAAGGGGGCGGAGCTCTCCAGCAGACCCGACAGGCGCAACAAGGACAGGAAGAGGAGAAGCAAAGCCGGAGCTGCTTTCAGACGCACCTGGAGGTCCGGGAAGAGAGGCTTTCATTCTTAGGGGGAAAACTAGAACCTTTTAAAATGAATTGCTTCTATTTTCTGAAGAAACCCTCCTTGTCCCCTATTGGTGCAGGTCTTGGAATGTATTAACCGCCATAAACGAGGTATCACTGCACACATGTCAAATTTTTTCCATAATTTTTTTTGACCATTTCATATTGTCTATACCATTTGTGTCAAAGTGCCGGCCCGGGGGCCAAATCTGGCCCGCCACATCATTTTGTGTGGCCCGGGAAAGTGAATCATGAGTGCTGACTTTCTGTTTTAGGATCAAATTAAAATGAAGAGTATAAATGTATATTAAATTAAATATTAAATTTCCTGATTTTCCCCCTTTTAAATCAATAATTGTAATTTTTTAATCATTTTTTTCCTGTTTTAGTTCAAAAATCAATTTGTAAAATCTAAAAAATATATTTAAAAAAGCTAAAATAAACATTGTTTTAGATCTATAAAAAACTGAATATTCAGGGCTTTTAATCCATTTATTTAAAAAAATCTAAATATTATATCTAAAATGGTCCGGCCCACATGAAACCGAGTTGACGTTAACGCGGCCCACGAATCAACCCAAGTCTGACACCCCTGGTCTATACCGTATAAAAACTTTTGTACGGGATATTTTTAAGTACGTTTTTTTTTGTCAAACCGATATCATTTTACCCATAATCTAATCTAACCCGGATCGTCTCGGTCACTGGTTAGCCTCCCCCAAAATGAAAGCAAAAACACCAACACTCCCTTCCAGACTCCCACCGAACATCGCGAGCATCACCTGCGGAACTCGGAGGACCGTGGTATCCCCCATGGTCTGCTTCAGCGCCACCAGGACGCCCCCCAGAAAGCCAGCAGCTCCATGGACGCGGATGGCAAACAGGTACTCCAGGTTGAAGGTGGCCACGTAGGTGAGTAGATAGGAGAGTCCTGCCAAAAGGCCTGCCGATACGTTGACCACCACGAAAAAGATCAGCAGTTCCAGGGCGCCCCACAGAGGTTCCAGGAGGCGCCCACAGGACATGACAGTCCCCACGTTGGCCAACACGCCCCACGCGTGTTCCTCCACGACCCCATGGCTGAGCAGTGTCCAAACCCAAAAGTTAGGGGGGAACAAGTACCCCGGAGTGACCCCCAACGCATAGGTGGTGTCCAATGCCCAGGAGAGTAGATAGAGGACCACTACCAGAGCGCTAATGGCTTTCACGACCACGCTAGTGCTAGCTAACGCAGCCAGGAAATGCTGTCTTGCCACGGGTAGATAACGATTCATATTGGAACGTGGAGTCGCTTGAGGCTAACGGCAAGCCAGAAAAGTGACACACGAGGCGCCACGTACGGTCGAAAGCCGCATTTCTTTCGGGGGAGAACCTAGAACGACGCCGTCGAATTAGCCGAGACTTCCAATTCCTGGTCACTGCAATTCAAATAAACCATAAAAGGGTATTATTACGTCTTAGCTTCGTTCAGGGGACGAATACGCCACAAACCCCGCAATAAGCTTAACGTGTTTCGATATGAATAAAAGGCAGCGTCTCGAGTATTCAAATTCGTACTATATTTTGATTAATTAGCTTCCCGACGCAGTGTAGCTAGTGTTAGCTAGCAAGCTAACCGTGAAATGATAGGCGCCCGCCATGGACGAGCACAAAACAACCCATTAGTTCGGTTCGGAGACCAGACAACCCTTTCGAGTGAAAACTCTCCAGTTCCGCTAACCCGCCGCTCTCGGCGCCATTTACCGGGGGGAACAGACTACTCACACCCGAGGATTCGTAACCAGCAACAGGCCTTCGCGACGTTCAAAACAACATCGGACACGTTTGACAAGCAGCCTCAGCGGACAATGTTAATCCAACGGCTAATTGTATGTCAAGGTGTGGCTTTTGCGTCCATTTAAATCGCATTTGTCCTCCAAATTTTGGTGGAAATACAAATATTAGCTATGGAAACCCTGCTGTCACACGACCGGCCTGAGTCAGCAACAAGCCTGCGCCGAGTGACGAGACGACGGTCAGCCGCACCAGAAGAAAAAGCGTCAAGTCACGGAACTTGTTTTGAATTTCCGGCAGAGGAGACACTGCGATGGCGTAGTGCTTCCTTTCCCTGGTGAAATTTGGTATTACGCCCCCCGGTTTCAGTGCCTTTTCTTCGGGTTTACACTCACAAATGGAGGCTGTCAGAAACTTGATTAGCCAACTCCTATTATTGTAAACAACAAGACACTAATACAAAAATACACAATACATAAACAATATTGGACATTCGGTAATATATTTGCTCATAAAATATCAAGGAAATAAGCCATTTATATGCGCGTTCCGTTGTATTTTATTTTAAACAAGCTAGGAGTATAAAGGAAGTGAATGAGCAGAGGTTTAATATTTAAAAATTCAAGTAAGAATCACTGTATATTTTAGTGTTGGACCGGTACAGTTGTTTAATGCCTGTTCAGATATCATGTTTTTATTTATTTTTATTTTTTTGTACTACATTTATGCATACTGCAATCATGCTTAACGACCTTTATGCACATCTGCTAAAGGTTACACTAAATGAGTAAACTCCTCTAAAACTTGTGTTGTTTGGTATAAAGTTTGATACTATTTTATATAAAGTTTACAGAAAGTGCCATTGTACCACATGAGTAAATTAGCTTAGCTCTCCTGCTAATCATGTGTGCTAGCAAAGGAGAAATTGGCTGGCCTTCTTTTTTCCACTTTTTCCTCCTTCTAACCAAGATAACATATTTATACATTGTCAATTTAATATCGGTGTAAATAAAATTTAAAGTTCAGGCTGGTATTAATGTTTTGTGTTGTTTGGTATAAAGTTTGATCCTATTTTATATTAAGCCTACAGAATTGTAGCACATGAGTAAATTAGCTTAGCTCTCCTGCTAATCGTGTATGCTAGCAAAGGAGAAATTGGCTAGCCTTCTTTTTTCCACTTTTTCCTCCTTCTAACCAAGATAACATATTTATAGATTGTCAATTGATAAAATAGTATTTAATTACGTGTGCTTTTATCTACCATTTAAATAATAGGCTGCAAAATGATCACATTCAACAGACTTCCAGAATAAGAAAAAAATCATGATATTAAAAAAAAAAAGATGATTTCATCTTTGCCAGGAACATTTTGGCAGAATTCAGAGTTCAAGAAAGATAAAACTTGAAGAAAATTCAAACATTTATTTGTGAATTCTATGACAAAACACAGCGGGCAGTTAGAATATTTTACAAACTACATTGATTTGGGGGAAGGAACATTAAAAAGCCATTTGGGATAACTAATGTAAGTTATTTTTTTGTGTGTTTTTCAGTTCACTTTAAAATTGGCAGACATGTACAGAAAATGCTCAAGTGTGGTCAGAAAAGGCAGAGAGCTACATATTTTCACAGCCAACTATTTCGTTTAGCCGTTGACATTCAGCTTTCCTTAAAAACGCCAATAAAAGAATCCACCAAAAACTACATTATCTTGATTTTTTTTTTTTAAATGTAACTTTCATTGCATTTTCCTTTTTACAAAAAAAGTCAAGCATAGTCATTGTATTATCTCTAGCTAATTTACAGACACTTGGTATTTAGCCCTAAACATTAGCTAGTGCTAAAAAACGTATGAATGTGCAAATAAAGTACATTTTGCAAAGAGATGTGACAAAAAGACAAACATTTTAGGTAGTTTCTGCACGTCTGTAAATGTGACACGCGTGAAAAGCATATTTTGTTAATGGAATTAAAAAGGATGACTTTTTTTTCAGGGGATAGAACAATTATTGGCAAATATTTTGTAAAGAAAAACTCTTTAATTCTTGAGAAAGATAGAAATGATGCACTGGAACAATGGTGCATATTTACTACAATAACCCAAGTACTATTTTTCAGAAGAGAGTAAAAGCAGTGAGAAGAAAGCTAAGAATATTATTTACATTTTTTTGTGTGTGTAATAAAATGTGCTTTTGGTCCGCAATGACCTTTTTTGACAATTTTTAATGCCAACAATCTCACGACAGCAATTTTAGTGTAAATACATAAATGAGGTCTTTATGGAGGCCCACAAGTGCCAAAAATGTAAATATGAATGTACACAAATGAATGAAAGTTATTATTTCAGTATTTATTTATTCATTTACAGGTAATTTGACTTCCCTGAAATGGTTGACAAAAATTCTAACTGAGATGTTTTTGCGTGTAATGGCCCAATAAAACGTTATTGCTTTCATTCTTCATATTAAATTGCACCAAAAACAATGTTTTCCTTGATATTTATTTTTTTCTGTTTGTACTGAAATTGAAAAAGTGGATTACCGTATTTTCACGACTATAAGGCGCACATAAAAGTCTTAAATTTGCCCCAAAATAGACAGGGCGCCTTATAATCCAGTGCGCTTTATATATGGACCAATACTAAAATTGTTATCACGATAAAATAAAATAAATCAGTCGATAGGACAACTACGGCAAGCAGCCCCCGACTCTACTATTTTCCCGTAGATAAAGTAGTGCGCAGTGACTGCTGGGATATATAGTTTTTTTGTAAATACACCCAATGGATTGTGGCCTGGCGATCGGCATCAACACAGTTGCGAAGCATGGAAGACAGCCTTGGAATATTTACGCTAGCTACTAGCTAGCTATTATTTGCGAATAGATTGTGGCCTGGCGATCTGCATCAACACAGTTGCGAACCATGGAAGACAGCCTTGGAATAGTTACGCTAGCTACTAGCTAGCTACTAGCTAGCTACCATTTGTGAATGAATTGTGGCCGCCTGGACGAACGTATTAAACTCAGCGTTTTCGATGGACAATTGTTCAATTGGGACACAGAAAATGAGGACTTTGATGGTTTTGTGGGTGATGATGACGTGAGTAAGATGTAAAATGGCTAAATAAAGTACAACCGAACTCAGTTTTGCTTCCGTTGCCTTTTTAAAAACGTGTTTTTAGCGTGCGGGTTTAGTGTGCATTTGGTGCATGTAGCACCAAATTAGTGTGTTCGCCGTTGCAGTATATTGATACTATTAGTGCAAAGTTATCACAGCCGTCAACCTGGGTGTATTGACAAAAGGACTATATATCCCAGCAGTCACTGCGCACCGGAAATAGCGTCTGGGGCTGCTTCCGTGGACAGCGCTATTACGGTTCGATAATCATCCATAAATAATATATATATGCCATGCCTGGCTGCGTCTATAAAAACGGTGCGTCCTTTGTGTGTTTAAAATACAGAAATAGCACTCGTTATTGACACTGCGGCTAAAAATACGATGCGCCGAATAGTCGTGAAAATACGGTAAATTATTTTCATTTCCATTGAATTTAATAATCTATTAAAATGTTTTGTGTCTTGCTTTTTTCATCATCACAATCTGGATAAATAGACATTTGAACATTCATTCATTAAGAATAAACACCAAATTTAAATATTGAAATGTTTGGATAAATAAATACTAAAATGATGCTATTTGGTCAAACATAAAAAAAAAAATGTTTTGTGATGAATTACTACTTTTTGGCACTCGTGGTTCACCGTAGATGTGCTAAAAACAACCAAGTCGCATCATAGCGCCCTAATTACCACAAATGTATGCAATAAAATATTTCAATATAAAAATGTATTTCCATTTATAACATTGGTAAAAATGTAAACTAGACTTTATGATTTTACTGTAAACCAGGGGTGTCAAACTCAGTTTGGTTCGCGGACCACATTAATATCTTAAACTAGATCTCATGTGGGTCGGACCAGTTTATTTTTGGGCCAAAAAAGTGAACTTACTGGCCGCCAGTTTAAACGAATTGATGTCAATAGCAGGCAATGAGTTTATTGTTTGTCATTTTAGGGTACTTACAGTACTTTTACTTACTGTACTTTTACTTGCTTACTAATTTACTTACAGTATATTTTGGATCATTTCCTACTGATTTGGAGGGACTTTCTGGGATGCTTCTTGTCCGTTTGTCGTTTCCTGACGATTTTTGGGGCTTCCAGTTGGTCTTGCGACATTTTAAGGATTCCTATTAACTCATTGGCTGCCATTGATGGCACTGTCGAAAAAAATGAAAGCATTTAATTCTTCTGTACGAACAGTATGAGTGAGCTACAAAGTGTACGTCCGGCAGAACAAACCCGTGGGCCACTTTTGGCCCCCGGGGCGCAGGTTTAACACCCCTGCTGTAAACCATTTTGTTGTTGTTTGTTTTCTGAAAATGAGAAAAAAAACAATCATTGTCGTGAAAATGAAAGGCCTGTTGGGTTCGTTTGAACGCAAAATCCATCGTCAATTAGCAGGCACTTTAATTGTCAAAAGATTTTAACGATGGAAAACAATACGTGCAGTTTTTAGTTTTTTTTTTGGGGGGGGGTCGTAGCATTCATTATTCATATGAAAATAAGAGTGAAAACAACTAAAAAGATGACAGTCCAATAAATTAATCTCATTCTCGTTTATTACGAGCCTAAGCTTGTTAATTTTAAAAGAAGGAATGACTTAATTATACTAAGTATAATTAAAAAAATCTCTTTTTTCAATTAACATTATTCATGTGTAGTTTATCCTGGAGTTGAATTATGGAGGACCAGGAGTGCTCAAAGTAGGCAAATACAAACAGAATTGAGTGAATAATTATTAAATGCTCCATTATGTTTTTTAAAAATACTACATATTTATTTCAATACTTTCACATTAAGATTTTTGATTTTTTTTCTTAAAAGTTGAATTTGTTCATTTATTTATTTAATTAAGTACCGATATTACATTTATGAAAACATTTAATCACCCTTTCTTGCATGAATTTTGAGTATTTTATTTTATTCTTTTTATGATAGACATTCCTGTAGGGCAGGGGTCTTGAAACCACGGCCCAGGGGCCAATTAAGGCCCACTAGGAGAATATTTTGCGGTCCTCATTTAATTATTTCAAGTTATTGACACCCTTTTTAATAGAATATATTAAATAAAATAAATGAAATAAATTGTATTAATTTTAATTTGGGAAGAAAAAAATAAATAGCAATAAATAAAAAATAATCCTAAAAAAATAAAATGCAAATTTAAAAAACGAACGACAAAAATAGAAAGAATTATAAATGAAAACGTTAAAAAATGTCAACTTCAAAAATAAATTCAAACAAATGAATATATATTAAAAAAATATTTTAAAAAATCAAATAAGTTTATTTTGCTCCAGAATTATCATTTTTATTTTGCTTCATGTAGCTTAACTGCCATAGACGGCACTGGACGTCCAATCCACCTTAACTGGGAGGAGCCACAAGCGACTGGACGCCAATTGCCGTCAAACGCCTTGATCAAATTTTAATTTCCATCTTTTACGACCACACCAAAAAAATCTGTGACCGAGTTAAGCTAATGCTAGCTTTTGAAAAGATGTCACAGTCGTGACAACCGTCCCTGAAAATCAGATATGTGTGCACGTCGATTTCATTTTGGCACTCCTCGCCCTCCATATTTGAGTGTTTACCGACAACCGACAAAAATAAAGGTTAGTTCTTCAAAATATAGTTTCGTTATCAGCCAGGCTGAACACGTGTGCTAACTTGGTGGGCTAACTTACAGCGAGCGGTGGGTTAAGTAAGCCGTGCAAGTGAGCGCAGTGCCCGTCGCCGCCTCGTCACTCGGTCGAAATGTCGGCCTTCTCCTCGGCGGAGGCCTGCGTCCACTCCTGCGACCGGTGTTTGCAGTGTCCCGGCGAACCGCGAGGGCCTCGAGAAGGTCGGCCTGGGCAGTGGGATGGGGTCGTGCAGTCGCAGGCTCCGTCCTGAAACGGGCAAACCAGTTATTCAACCGTGCAAAAAGCAAAACGTACCGTATTTTCACACCTATAGGGCACACTTAAAAGTCCAAAATTTTCTCTAAAATGGTCGATGCGCGCAATCGGTCGGTGCGCCTTGTTTATGCACCAAATCAAAACTGTTGTATGACCCTGACCGCTTGAGTGACTAGATACGATCAAAATTTCGAGATGCGACCAAGCCAGGTGGCCATGACATGAGAGGCTGTTAATCATTGTAACACACTGTCTTTTTTTGCTGCATCTCTTTCGTGTATAACAGATATCTACGAGCACTGAACGATTTATTCAGACGAGTTTCGACCAGGAAACGCACAACGCGCATGCGCGGGCAAAAAGAGGGCTTTCTGGGTACTGAAGTATACTCGTGCACACAACACCGATAGCCAATGGCACCCTTTCTCAGAATAAAACGTCATTACCCACAATCAATACGTGGGTAGGTGGTTATTCCTTCCGTAGCCTGTTAGCTCCCGCGATCACTCATTCAAGACTACTTCTCGTTGGCAAGTGGTCGTGCCTTATCCTATTGTGAGGACATTTGTGTGCATCATTTTCAGAATATTTTGAAGGGAATACAACAGCAAACAGCCCATCGATAGCGAACGAAGATCGTATGTTGAGGTACCACTGTATTTCTATGGCGGGCACACACTGACCGTCTCGTCGCCGGCCGGCTGTCTCATGAAGCGCTTGTTAACGATCCCGGTCACGTGGTCGGTGCCTCCGCACAGTCCGGCCAAGGCTGCCCCGGCCACCGGCTCGTCCACGCTGTTGGAGCCTCCCGCCACTCGCTCTCCTCGGCCGCGGGCGCCGCACACGTGGATAAAGTCGTGGACCAGGCCACCCAGGTGCTGAGGGCTCGAGTCGGACGCGCACGATGGTTTCCCCGCGGCAGCAGCCTGTCGAGCCACACCGGCGCCTGAACGCACATTGATTTTTATGAGTGGACAGTTTGGCCACAATGTTCTAAAGTGAGAATCAATGCATCCGCGACATTTTCAAAATCAAATAAAGGATAAGGAAATGCATTTATATTTTGGGGGATTTCGTTCTTTTTCGTATCTCGAGTCACTCATTTGCATATAAAAAAATTGTAACCTGAATCTTTCGTACCTAGAGGCATTTGTAAGTAGAGGTATGACTGTATTTCATGCAAAATCAGTATACTTTTATCATTTTTAGAGGGTTTATAGTGGCTAGTAATAAAGATTGTGGACAGAATGATACTACCGTATTTTCACGACTGTAAGGTGCACATAAAAGTCTTAAATTTTCTCCAAAATAGACAGGGCGCCTTATAATCAAGTGTACTTTATATATGGACCAATACTAAAATAGTTATCACGATAAAATAAAATAAATCAGTCGATAGGGTCACCATCCTCTATAGATCTTACAACTACGGCAAGCAGCCCCCGACTCTACTATTTTCCCCGTAGAAAAAGTACTGCGCAGTGACTGCTGGGATATATAGTTCTTTTGTCAATACACCCAATGGATTGTGGCCTGTATACATCGACATCAACACAGCTTTACGAAGGGTGGAAGGCAGCGCCGGGCTAGTTACGCTAGCTACTAGCTAGCTACTATTTGCGAATGGATTGTGAATGTATAAAACTCAGCGTTTTCAATGACTCATTTGGACAATTGTTCAATTCGGACACAGAAAATGCAGACTTTGATGGATTTGTGGGTGACGATTACGTGAGTACATTGTAAAATGGCTAAATAAAGTACAACCGAACTCAGTTTTGTTTCCGTTGCCTTTTTAAAAACGTGTTTTTAGAGCGTGTCCGTATGTTTAAGCTGGTGTATGTTTTGCCATGCCTGGCTGCGTCTATAAAAACGGTGCGTCCTTTGTGTGTGTTTCAAATACAGAAATAGCACTCGTTACTGACACTGCGGCTAAAAATACGATGCGCCGTATAGTCGTGAAAATACGGTAATTGAATGTAAAATGCCACTCTCCTGACAAAAAAATCCACATTGCGAAACAAGATATGGAAGCAATTTTAATTTTGTAATTAGAGGTAACGCTAGTTGATGTGTGGAATTTTATGTTTTACCTGCTGTCCCTAAACGCACCGCTTGTCTCTTCTGCATTGTCTCCTTTAATACTTTGATCATTGTTAAATGGTTTAGTTGGAAGAATCGTGGGTCAATTACGTCCCTACTTCATACCTGTCAACCTCTGCCAATAACTGCCCTTATAAATGATTATGATTCCCCTTACAAACCCCCCAAAAACCTTACAAACACCGTACGAGTCGTACGGTGTTTGTAAGGTTTTTGGGGGGTTTGTAAGGGGAATCATAATCATTTATAAGGGCAGTTATCGGCAGTGGTTGACAGGTATGCTACTTACAAAACCAATTGATTTTGTAAGTAGAGGAAGCACTGTAGTTATTAAATAACTCGCTAATCTCTCATTTGTCTATTTCACGGTGGCAGCGTTTGCACATTTTACCTGCGTCGGCCCTCCACAGGGCCTCCATGCTTCCAGAATGTTCCACCACACTGAAGAGGCTGGAGAGGCCGTCGGTGAGTCCGCTGAGGACGGGGCTGTCCCTGGTGGTGGTGGAGCGAGCCCAGGCCGAGCCTCCGCCCCCTCCCGGGCCTCTCTGCCCGAGGCTCCACAGGCTGCGCTCTCGAGTCCCGTCCAGTCTGGAGGCGGAGCCTAAAAAAAAGCCCAAACCTTGAGAAACGCGAGGAGGAAGCCCGGCCGCCGTCCACCCAGAAATACCTGAGGACACGCGACGCTGGAGCTTGGGTGAGCCGAACTTGGGCGAGCAGCACGGCCGCTCGATCCGGCAGTGGACTTTGTCCAAGGACGTGGACATGTGCCTGCTTCGGGCCGACGCCAACGGCGAGCCCGTCACCGACGACGGCCGGGGAGACCAGGCTTTGGCGTGCAAGGCCGCCCCCCTTCCGACGCCCAGGTTGTCGGTTTGAAGGCCGATGCTGATGCCGTGCGCCGCCGTTTGCGTGGACCTGCTGACGGCCTGCAGAAATCGTCATGACAGTGGACGCGTATTTAATAGTCATTTCTCAGCTCGGGTCGCAGAGTACCGTATTTTTTCGCACATTAGCCGCCTCCGCGTATAAGCCGCACCCTTAAAATCGTCGAATTTTACAATTTCTCTCGTATAAGCCGCCCCCTGATTCCCAATTTTCACCTCCGTATTTGTGGTTTTAATAGGGAGTACAAATGTGTTACTTCGAATGGAAAATCTTTGGGAAAAATCATTACACGTGGTATTTCTGAGATACTCTATAAATCAATTGCTGGATTGCACGTTCCGAAAGAGTGTTGCTTGCACGAAGACGCATTCAAAAAGGAGGTCATGTGAGCAGTATAACCAGGAAGTGCGTCCGTAGTGCTCTAGTTTGTCATCCCTAGGTAAGATGAGAAAGCAATGGCAGGCACAAATAAGTGGATTTTTTCACATTTTTTGCAAGATACGGTTAATTTTTTTACCTTGAATCTCATTCTTAGACTTAAAAATACATTTTGTCTAGCGTTTTATCTGTTTATCTTTTCTCTATTGTGGAATAAATCACCGTATCGGCCGCATTGTCTTGCATTATGGCGTTTCGTATTTGTCACCTTGCAGTTTCGTGCACGTCAAGCCTAATTTGTATGCGTATAAGCCGTACCATTGATTCACGCAATCATTTTTTTAGCGCCAAATACGGCTTATATGCGAGAAAATATGTTGTTGTAATTAGCAAAGGAAGGAAATGGATGGTGGAACTTGAAAAGTAGGAATTGTCTTCTCTTACCGGTTCCTTGGCGGACTTCCTCTCTAGAGATGAGGACCGAATAGCTTGTCGCACACAGTTGGTCATCTCTTTCATGTCGTCGCTCAGATTGGCCGAAATCTCCCCCATCTCCAAGCCGCGGAAAGCCGCCGAGGTCCTCCCGTCCGCGGCGCCGTCGGACGAGACGGAGACGACGGCTTCGGCGCTCCTGCTCTCCAGAAGCTCCTGATGCTGCTCGGACAGCGAGCTCAGCCACCCGTCGTAAGGCCACGAGAAGCAAACCGGGGGCTGATCCGCCTGCGCCGCGCCCCCGCCATGGTCGCGTGGGGGCTCCGTGCGACGGACGGCCGGGGGGCTGTAGTACATCCGGATTCCCGTGCTCTCCGGAGCCGTGTGGCTCCTCGGCACGGACTCCATATCCAGTTGCGAGGCGGCTAAGTTGCTAGCGCTGGGGCCGTCCCAAGTTTTGAAGGGGTCCCTGACATCGGGGCTCTGAGAAAATTGAAGGTGTTTCAAAAAAACTGTTCAGCAATACATGGCAATATCACATTGCACCATTCTCGTACGGTACTCGGACGTTTGGTCGCCGGACGTTTGGTCGCCGGACGTTTGGTCGCCCGGAAGGTTATTGATCATTACCATTTAAAATTGTTGCTCAAATTCCCTAAATACAAACTGTGAATTACTATTTAGTCATACTTAATGCCCTATTAATTATTAGGCTAAAGAAAAGCTCCAAATTTACCGTACTTTTATTGTTTTGTTGGAGAACTTGTTAAGACCCTGACAGACGTAGCTTCTTAAAGGGACAACGCATGTACATACAAACTCTTATACACTCACACGTCCACTCAGTGAAACTGCTCAGGGCCATTGTTGGCTTTTATTGATGCGTAGACCGTGTTGTTTTACCTTGTTTTGTCGCCGGACTTTTGGTCGCCGGACGTTTGGTCGCCAGACTTTTGGATCTGGGCGACCAAACGTCCGGCGACCAAACGTCCGGCGACCAAACGTCCGGTCACGTTCTCGTACAGGTCTGAGATTATTGTGAATCAATCTTTGGTTAGAAATAAACGATAGGTGGCTAAACTTCCACTTGCATCCACTAGTCGGCAGCAGTCAGCCACCGTGCCCTGACATGTAGAAATCGTGCTTGGCCCATTTCAATTAGTTTAAAAAAATACCATATGTATTGAATACATAACAGGACAAGTGAGGTGATATTAGGTTGCTCAAGTTTTTAGATACAATTAAAAAAAAATGGCGTGATTAACCTGATTGGTCAGACAGGTCCAGTTTTTCTTGTTGGTATCACTCAGCGGTGGACAAATAAAATTGGGCAGAACTGTTGGAAAGCAAACAGGTGTGCTCTGCAACTCCGGGGCATCAAGTTCTGGACTGGATTTAGTCCTTAAAAAAAATACAAATAAAATACAGATTGTAATACAAGTCCAGACCGGTCCACCTGTGTGGAGTTTGCATGTTTTGCGTGGGTTTTCTCCGGGTACTCCGGTTTCCTCCCACATTCCAAAGACATGCATGGTAGGCTGATTGGACGCTCTAAATGGCCCCTAAGTATGAGTGTGAGCATGAATGGTTGTTTTTCTCCTGGTGCCCTGCGATTGGCTGCCCATCTATTTAGGGTGTCCCCCGCCTAAGTCAGCTGGGATAGGCTCCAGCACCCCCCACAACCCTAGTGAGGATAAAAAAATGAGATGACTGTAATACTAAGTATGTCTCAAAATGCCGAGTACATTTCAGTACATTTTTATCATTTGAGAAAAGGAAAAATACATTTATACGTGGTGTATTTCTCTACTCCACTACCAGAAATCTATCCCCAAAAAATTCAGTTGGAAAAGTGTAAAGAAGTAAAGCAACTTATTAAGTCCCACGCCTTTATTTTCAACATGCTGCGTCAATCAAACTCACCTTGAAACCAGTTCAGCTTTAACAAATGATTGAATTAGCTTCTAAAGCATTAGCAATATCAGACCAATCACAACAGGAACCACTAACCATTGAAAACTAATTAGCATCATTTTATTGAACATACCACAAGTCCTAACTTAACTTGTTTTCCTATTGCGCAACCGTTCAATATTAACTGAAGAATTTCCTTAT
This sequence comes from Stigmatopora argus, assembly GCF_051989625.1. Classification (NCBI taxonomy): domain Eukaryota; kingdom Metazoa; phylum Chordata; class Actinopteri; order Syngnathiformes; family Syngnathidae; genus Stigmatopora; species Stigmatopora argus. The sequence continues at coordinate 26,918,411 of NC_135387.1, forward strand.
TAAACATGTTAATAAAGCAACCAAACATTTACCTGGGTGATCCAGTTCTATTGGGGACAAGTCCATCTGCTGAAGACCCAGCACACGAAGACTTTGACTGTATTTTCCAGAAATAAAAGAAAGGAGCAAGAACAAAACATCCGTTAAATATGAAATTAGTTACTGAAATGACGCAATTCAATTTTATACAGGAATAATACGACATCTGACGCTACAAAGACTTTTAAAAGAATAAATATTAACTGTTTGGAACAAGGGGATGTGATGCTTGCGCAATTAGCCGTTTTTAATTGGAGTTTATTAAACCGGAAGCCTCCGCCGAAGCGTGATTGATTCCGTTACAGAAGAACATTTTGAGGCTTGACTTTATTTAAACGTTAACAGGGAAAAAGAGCTCAGTGTGCCAAAACAAAGATTCTATGGAAGGACTAGCGCTAGCTGTTAGCACTAGCGCCTGAGTATAGCAAATAATCTGTCTGATATTTTAAGCGATCGACTTTAACATTAAAGGAGCAGTTAAAGTGTATTTGCTTGACTTTATTTAAACGTTAACAGGGGAAAAAACACCTCAGTCTGCCACAACAAAGATTCTATGGAAGGACTAGCGCTAGCTGTTAGCACTAGCGCCTGAGTATGGCAGATAACCTGTCTGATATTTTAAGCGGTCGACTTTACCATTAAAGGAGCAGTTAAAGTGTATTTACTCCCTTCTAAGTGCATTGAGCTGTTTTTTTGGTTTGTTTTTAAAGTTTTTTATCCTAATTTATGTTTGAGAAAAAATGAATAAAAAATGCGTGTTTTTTTATACTTCTGATCCAATCCGGTTTGCCGGTAGCTCTTTGATTCCCATATTTTTTTAGATTGGTAAAAATAATGCAAAAAATAAGTAGTAAATGACAAATGAACTAGTTTGTGTTAAAGAAATGCTATGTTTACGATATGACACGGTGATCTGCTACTGTCATTTGTTGGTAAAGACTCTTATCGTAGACACAGACTTGGAGATGTCCCTTTCCTATAGGTCCACTCACCTTGGTCTCCCTCAAGCGATTCTCCCACTGAGCTCTCTCCTGGCCGAACCTCTCCAGCATCTCCATCTTCTCCCTGCCCCAGTTCCTCTCTCCGATCTGAAGCTGTAACGACAAAGAACCGTGGTAGACCTCGGAAATGGTCTCGCCCGGGCAGCCAAACAAGCGACCTGTTTGGTCAAGTCCATCACGGCAGCGTAGGACTCAGCCAGAAGGTGCTGGTGCTCCTCACGCTCCCTCATCAGCGCCATCTTGAAGTCTGGCGTGTCCATCGCGTCTCCGGACGACGGAGTGACTGCTTTGCTCTCAAGCTGGGGACAATAATCATTAAAATAAAAGTACAGTGGTACCTCGACCCACGATCAGCTCTACCTACGACATGCTCGAGGTACGATGAAAATTTCGATCGAATAATTCGCCCTAGATACGATCAAAATTTCGAGATGCGACCAAGCCAGGTGGCCATGACATGAGAGGCTGTTTATCATTGTAGCGCACTGTCTTTTTTTGCCGCATCTCTTTCGTGTATAACAGATATCTACGAGCACTGAACGATTTATTCAGACGAGTTTGGACCAGGAAACGAACAACGTGCATGCGCGGGCAAAAAGAGGGCTTTCTGGGTACTGAAGTATACTCGTGCACACAACACCGATAGCCAATGGCACCCTTTCTCAGAATAAAACTTCATTACCCACAATCAATACGTGGGTAGGCTGTTATTCCTTCCTTAGCCTGTTAGCTCCTGTTAGCGGAGCGATTGCTCATTCAAGACTACTTCTCGTTGGCAAATGGTCGTGCGTTATCCTATTGTGAGGACATTTGTGTGCATCATTTTCGGAATATTTTGAAGGGAATACAACAGCAAACAGCCCATCGATAGCGAACGTGAGGGTGGAGGCGTGGCAAACCGCCAACCCAGAAAACGAAGGTAAAAAAAATAGATTAAAACAAAATTAGAATTCAGTTTTGTGTAAAGTTACATTAAACGTATGTTTGAGTGTGTCTGTATATATTAATCCAAGTTAATTTAAATTTGCGTCTAATTTTACTTCTATTAAACACATTTTATTACTATTAAACCACTAGTTATGTGTTACTTTGTTAATAGATGGCAAATTAGAAGAAATAAAACATTTTTTCCAATCTAATATCCTGTTTTTGGTGTTTTTTCAGAGGGTTGGAACGAATTAATTTGTTTTTAGTTCATTTCAATGGGAAACGTTTGCTAGAGTTACGAAAAGCTCGACATACGATCACAGTCCCGGACCGAATTAAGATCGTATGTCGAGGTACCACTGTATGTTCCTTTGATACAAGCAAATGAATACCCCTGTAAAAAAATCCAAATATTTTTGTGGCTTTAGTGAGATTCTGATGGACTCACCTGAGTGATGACGCCTTTAAGTTGAG